>NW_028289514.1:0-130842 GCF_059628265.1 Tinamus guttatus | reverse complement strand
CAGCACGAGTCTTGGCACAGCAAAACACTTCCTTTGGCATGCCCTTTGCAGCCTCACTCCAAACGGGGCTCTCCGCTTCATCCATCCCCTGACTCCATACTAGCACCAACGGGCTGCTAAAGCGTTTCGCAGAAAACACCAAGGAAGCTGTTTCTCACTCCAACCACAAAGCGTGCGCAGCATGAGTCTTGGCACAGCAAAATACTTCTCTTGGCATGCCCTTTGCAGCCTCACTCCAAACGGGGCTCTCCGCTTCATCCATCCCCTGACTCCATACTAGCACCAACGGGCTGCTAAAGCGTTTCGCAGAAAACACCAAGGAACCTGTTTCTCACTCCAACCACAAAGCGTGCGCAGCATGAGTCTTGGCACAGCAAAACACTTCCTTTGGCATGCCCTTTGCAGTCTCACTCCAAACGGGGCTCTCCGCTTCATCCATCCCCTGACTCCATACTAGCACCAACGGGCTGCTAAAGCGTTTCGCAGAAAACACCAAGGAACCTGTTTCTCACTCCAAGCACAAAGCGTGCGCAGCACGAGTCTTGGCACAGCAAAACACTTCCTTTGGCATGCCCTTTGCAGCCTCACTCCAAACGGGGCTCTCCGCTTCATCCATCCCCTGACTCCATACTAGCACCAACGGGCTGCTAAAGCGTTTCGCAGAAAACACCAAGGAACCTGTTTCTCACTCCAACCACAAAGCGTGCGCAGCACGAGTCTTGGCACAGCAAAACACTTCCTTTGGCATGCCCTTTGCAGCCTCACTCCAAACGGGGCTCTCCGCTTCATCCATCCCCTGACTCCATACTAGCACCAACGGGCTGCTAAAGCGTTTCGCAGAAAACACCAAGGAACCTGTTTCTCACTCCAAGCACAAAACGTGCGCAGCACGAGTCTTGGCACAGCAAAACACTTCCTTTGGCATGCCCTTTGCAGCCTCACTCCAAACGGGGCTCTCCGCTTCATCCATCCCCTGACTCCATACTAGCACCAACGGGCTGCTAAAGCATTTCGCAGAAAACACCAAGGAACCCGTTTCTCACTCCAAGCACAAAGCGTGCGCAGCACGCGTCTTGGCACAGCAAAACACTTCCTTTGGCATGCCCTTTGCAGCCTCACTCCAAACGGGGCTCTCCGCTTCATCCATCCCCTGACTCCATACTAGCACCAACGGGCTGCTAAAGCGTTTCGCAGAAAACACCAAGGAACCTGTTTCTCACTCCAAGCACAAAGCGTGCGCAGCACGAGTCTTGGCACAGCAAAACACTTCCTTTGGCATGCCCTTTGCAGCCTCACTCCAAACGGGGCTCTCCGCTTCATCCATCCCCTGACTCCATACTAGCACCAACGGGCTGCTAAAGCGTTTCGCAGAAAACACCAAGGAACCTGTTTCTCACTCCAAGCACAAAGCGTGCGCAGCACGAGTCTTGGCACAGCAAAACACTTCCTTTGGCATGCCCTTTGCAGCCTCACTCCAAACGGGGCTCTCCGCTTCATCCATCCCCTGACTCCATACTAGCACCAACGGGCTGCTAAAGCGTTTCGCAGAAAACACCAAGGAACCTGTTTCTCACTCCAAGCACAAAGCGTGCGCAGCACGAGTCTTGGCACAGCAAAACACTTCCTTTGGCATGCCCTTTGCAGCCTCACTCCAAACGGGGCTCTCCGCTTCATCCATCCCCTGACTCCATACTAGCACCAACGGGCTGCTAAAGCGTTTCGCAGAAAACACCAAGGAACCTGTTTCTCACTCCAAGCACAAAGCGTGCGCAGCACGAGTCTTGGCACAGCAAAACACTTCTCTTGGCATGCCCTTTGCAGCCTCACTCCAAACGGGGCTCTCCGCTTCATCCATCCCCTGACTCCATACTAGCACCAACCGGCTGCTAAAGCGTTTCGCAGAAAACACCAAGGAAGCTGTTTCTCACTCCAACCACAAAGCGTGCGCAGCACGAGTCTTGGCACAGCAAAACACTTCCTTTGGCATGCCCTTTGCAGCCTCACTCCAAACGGGGCTCTCCGCTTCATCCATCCCCTGACTCCATACTAGCACCAACGGGCTGCTAAAGCGTTTCGCAGAAAACACCAAGGAACCTGTTTCTCACTCCAACCACAAAGCGTGCGCAGCACGAGTCTTGGCACAGCAAAACACTTCCTTTGGCATGCCCTTTGCAGCCTCACTCCAAATGGGGCTCTCCGCTTCATCCATCCCCTGACTCCATACTAGCACCAACGGGCTGCTAAAGCGTTTCGCAGAAAACACCAAGGAACCTGTTTCTCACTCCAAGCACAAAGCGTGCGCAGCACGAGTCTTGGCACAGCAAAACACTTCCTTTGGCATGCCCTTTGCAGCCTCACTCCAAACGGGGCTCTCCGCTTCATCCATCCCCTGACTCCATACTAGCACCAACGGGCTGCTAAAGCGTTTCGCAGAAAACACCAAGGAACCTGTTTCTCACTCCAAGCACAAAGCGTGCGCAGCACGAGTCTTGGCACAGCAAAACACTTCCTTTGGCATGCCCTTTGCAGCCTCACTCCAAACGGGGCTCTCCGCTTCATCCATCCCCTGACTCCATACTAGCACCAACGGGCTGCTAAAGCGTTTCGCAGAAAACACCAAGGAACCTGTTTCTCACTCCAAGCACAAAGCGTGCGCAGCACGAGTCTTGGCACAGCAAAACACTTCCTTTGGCATGCCCTTTGCAGCCTCACTCCAAACGGGGCTCTCCGCTTCATCCATCCCCTGACTCCATACTAGCACCAACAGGCTGCTAAAGCGTTTCGCAGAAAACACCAAGGAACCTGTTTCTCACTCCAAGCACAAAGCGTGCGCAGCACGAGTCTTGGCACAGCAAAACACTTCCTTTGGCATGCCCTTTGCAGCCTCACTCCAAACGGGGCTCTCCGCTTCATCCATCCCCTGACTCCATACTAGCACCAACGGGCTGCTAAAGCGTTTCGCAGAAAACACCAAGGAACCTGTTTCTCACTCCAAGCACAAAGCGTGCGCAGCACGAGTCTTGGCACAGCAAAACACTTCTCTTGGCATGCCCTTTGCAGCCTCACTCCAAACGGGGCTCTCCGCTTCATCCATCCCCTGACTCCATACTAGCACCAATGGGCTGCTAAAGCGTTTCGCAGAAAACACCAAGGAACCTGTTTCTCACTCCAAGCACAAAGCGTGCGCAGCACGAGTCTTGGCACAGCAAAACACTTCCTTTGGCATGCCCTTTGCAACCTCACTCCAAACGGGGCTCTCCGCTTCATCCATCCCCTGACTCCATACTAGCACCAACGGGCTGCTAAAGCGTTTCGCAGAAAACACCAAGGAACCTGTTTCTCACTCCAACCACAAAGCGTGCGCAGCACGAGTCTTGGCACAGCAAAACACTTCTCTTGGCATGCCCTTTGCAGCCTCACTCCAAACGGGGCTCTCCGCTTCATCCATCCCCTGACTCCATACTAGCACCAACGGGCTGCGTTTCTGCGTTTCGCAGAAAACACCAAGGAACCTGTTTCTCACTCCAAGCACAAAGCGTGCGCAGCACGAGTCTTGGCACAGCAAAACACTTCCTTTGGCATGCCCTTTGCAGCCTCACTCCAAATGGGGCTCTCCGCTTCATCCATCCCCTGACTCCATACTAGCACCAACGGGCTGCTAAAGCGTTTCGCAGAAAACACCAAGGAACCTGTTTCTCACTCCAAGCACAAAGCGTGCGCAGCACGAGTCTTGGCACAGCAAAACACTTCCTTTGGCATGCCCTTTGCAGCCTCACTCCAAACGGGGCTCTCCGCTTCATCCATCCCCTGACTCCATACTAGCACCAACGGGCTGCTAAAGCGTTTCGCAGAAAACACCAAGGAAGCTGTTTCTCACTCCAAGCACAAAGCGTGCGCAGCACGAGTCTTGGCACAGCAAAACACTTCCTTTGGCATGCCCTTTGCAGCCTCACTCCAAACGGGGCTCTCCGCTTCATCCATCCCCTGACTCCATACTAGCACCAACGGGCTGCTAAAGCGTTTCGCAGAAAACACCAAGGAAGCTGTTTCTCACTCCAAGCACAAAGCGTGCGCAGCACGAGTCTTGGCACAGCAAAACACTTCCTTTGGCATGCCCTTTGCAGCCTCACTCCAAACGGGGCTCTCCGCTTCATCCATCCCCTGACTCCATACTAGCACCAACGGGCTGCTAAAGCGTTTCGCAGAAAACACCAAGGAACCTGTTTCTCACTCCAAGCACAAAGCGTGCGCAGCACGAGTCTTGGCACAGCAAAACACTTCCTTTGGCATGCCCTTTGCAGCCTCACTCCTGTGTTGAAAATGTTGCAGTTGAAAGCCGTAGTGGTGGTGGGGGGGGGAAGGAGATATCAAAAAAAAAAAAGTATCGGATTCACAAACAGTCTGTGGACTGTAGGTCCGATCACCTTCCTAGGAGCGAATCGAGTTCCCAAATAGTGTGATCCACTATAAGCTCGACCCTGGCAGTATCGGATTCACGAACAGTCCGTGGACCGTAGGTCCGATCGCCTTCCTAGGAGCGAATCGAGTTCCCAAATAGTGTGATCCACTATAAGCTCGACCCTGGCAGTATCGGATTCACGAACAGTCCGTGGACCGTAGGTCCGATCACCTTCCTAGGAGCGAATCGAGTTCCCAAATAGTGTGATCCACTATAAGCTCGACCCTGGCAGTATCGGATTCACGAACAGTCCGTGGACCGTAGGTCCGATCGCCTTCCTAGGAGCGAATCGAGTTCCCAAATAGTGTGATCCACTATAAGCTCGACCCTGGCAGTATCGGATTCACGAACAGTCCGTGGACCGTAGGTCCGATCGCCTTCCTAGGAGCGAATCGAGTTCCCAAATAGTGTGATCAACTATAAGCTCGACTCTGGCAATATCGGATTCACGAACAGTCTGTCAACTGTAGGTCCGATCGCCTCCCCCCAAACAAGTAGTCGAGTTCACAAACAGTATGATTTATTCAAATGCAACATTTACAAAGCAGGTTTCGGATGTCAGTACAGGAAATTCCCTACTAGAGCGTGGGGTTTTTAGCTAGCTCTGATGTACAAATGTGCAATCATCACTCACCCCAGAAGATGGGAGAGGGCTCTCAGTCTCGAGTCTCCTCAGGCAGCGTCCCAGCGCGAGGGGAGGGAAGGGGGATCAGCCTGTCGACTGACCCAGGAGTTACGATGGTTTCTTCCCTCTCGCTTCTTAGTCTCCTCAGGCAGCGTCCTGACCTGAGGGGAGGGAAGGGGGCTCAGCCTGTTGACTGACCCAAGAGTTACGATGGTTTCTTCCCCTCCAGACTTTTCATCCTTAGTTCACCTTTTATACTTTTCTTTACATTCAGGTGGAGCTTGAGTGACTAGAGTCATACTTAATATTGTTATTGATTGGTGAAAAAGTTTCTCGCTTTCATTTAAAGGTACAGTCAACCGAAAATCTAGAGCGCATGCTCAGTGAGGGGTGGTCGTACCTCGGAGGCGGGTAACTTTTGGGATGGAGGTACAGTTTTCACATTATAATGAGCAAAGTTCAAGCAAAGTTCATCATTTGCCACTTTTGCTGGCTCAGCACCGGACATGTTATCGTATATCTCTCATTAGACAGCCACTGTGCGGCTTATCAGCAGCCCAGCACAGGGAGTGCAACAGAGTTTGGCCGCGGAGCCTTCACCCCGCTCCATCCTCCGTTACTCCCTTTTGCAGCTGCGAGGAGGGCAGGTTGTGCTGCCCAGGGAACTGTGGAGGAGCAGAGTCCGTGCATACCAACCATCCTGGAAGTGGCAACTGTGTAGCACCCCAAGCAGGCCTCTGCAATGCCAGAGCTGTGTTAGGCCCTAGTTTTCCTCTCAGTTCCTGCTTTCAAACAATTCTTCCACACTATCCACCCCGTGACTATAGTCACTCAAGCTTCACATGAAGTTGTTTAGGTGTTAATATTACATGCCCTAAACATGATGCAGTTAAGCGAGTGATTGCACATTGGTACATTAGATGGGGGAAGTTACAGAAAAGCCAGGGAGTCTAGTTCTACAAATATATATATATACAGAAAATATTGCAGTTACAATAGTAAGTAATGCTTATAACAAACTTTGTATCCACCCCGTGACTCCAGTTACCATTGTATATTGAAATTTAGTCTCAAATTAGAGTCTTAGTACTTGGGACATCAATTGGGTCATCCACCTGTGAAGGGGTATAAGCGGTGCAGTCGGTACTGGAGAGGTTTAGGTAGCCATAAAGTCCATTTTGGTGTAACAGCATCAAGTCCAGTGCCATCCGGTTCTGAAGAGTCTTGTTTTTTGATGTGGCTTGTAATTGACGATTGACTAGAATCAGTGGCATTAGCTAATTTTTCTACTTGATAGGCTAGCTTACTTAACCATAATCACATTTGCAAGACCAAATCCAAAAAAAAAGTCCTTCCATCTAAGACAGATCCTGGGAAGAGCCTGAAAACTAAACTTTGGTTTCTTCTTTCTTATGTTCCACAGAGCCCTTTTTTTTTTTTTCTCTTTGATGCCAATACATCTCCTCCCCAAACATCTTTTAACATGCACATACCTTCTCCAACATTCTGTAACACATCTAACCATACCTGTGCTAAATATTTAGCCCTCCTTTATTATTTACTGTGTGCAAACTGGAGCTCCCAGGACCCAGGTCATGATGGGAAGACTCTGGTTTCTTCTCAGTCCTGCCATCCCTCTACATGTCCTGACAGTTCTATTTTTACTGGTTTTGCTTGAGCCATTCAGTGGGGTCAGAGAAGAGCCCTGCTCCACATGGGGCACAATGTTGGGAGGCCCAAGATACACTGGCGTTCAGGTAATCCAGCCCATAAGGTGGTATACATATTGCCATCACTGCAGGCCCAGATCAAACCAGCCGGAGCGTCACCAGAAGCTATATGGCAATCATTACGAAGCACAAAGTCTTCACTTACTGATTTATATTTTATGCTGTGATTATGGCACAGACAGCCCATTTTTAGGGAAATGTAAACTGGCCAATAGTGTCTCACCCAATCGTGTTGTTCCCAATTGGAGCAATTTATCACATTTTGGCAATACCACAATGCTGGCTTGTTTGATACTGAGCC
The DNA here is from genome assembly GCF_059628265.1 of Tinamus guttatus. Classification (NCBI taxonomy): domain Eukaryota; kingdom Metazoa; phylum Chordata; class Aves; order Tinamiformes; family Tinamidae; genus Tinamus; species Tinamus guttatus. Next base: position 123,727 of record NW_028289514.1, on the reverse strand, counting down.
AAAAGAAAATCCTGGGCCAAATGGTACTACAGATTTGGGTAGAGGCAAGCAAGCGGTAATACTAGATTCATTGAGAGCAGTTGCAAACCCCTTTATTAAAGTTTAGGGCTAAGTTATCCTTCAAACCATGGGTGGCAGAGTCAGGGGCGGATAAGGTTTGTGCGTTGTCACTATGAGTATCTCCTTGATTCCAGTGCACTAAACATACCAAGCCAAAGCATATCTTCCCAACGCAAGTTGGAAATATCATATTTGCTAATCCTAACTACAGCTCTATAACCCTATTACAAATATCTGATTTACAAATATCAAAACAACACTATGCATGAAACTAACAATCCTGATGGATACTCAAGATAGGAGAGTCCTTGGTTCCAGGTACAATTGTCCAGCATTCCGGGTTTTTCACATCCTGGAAAAGAAAAGGAAGAATGCTCGGTCTCTGCCTTGACCGGCATAAATTGGATTGTTATTGATTTTGCAAGCATAAACAAGCAATTATATTTGGTCAGAAGTCGGGAATGATCCACCGACTGCTTATGCGGTGTGTCTTCCTACTAGCATCAGTGGCTTCCCAGGCACATAGTTAGACTGCTTGGGATAGCCGCAGATCCCAGTTAGGCTGTGACACTTTTGCATGTTTCTTAATCATGCCATTGACTCTTTCCACTATACCATTAGCTTGGGGATAATAGGGAGTGTGAAACACCCATTTTATTCCTTCTTGTTTTGCCCAATCTTGCACTATAGTAGCAGTGAAGTGACTGCCATTATCACTTTGTAGGCACTCTGGTGCTGGGAGGCTACTAAACCAGTCCTGCAGGATTTTCACAGTATTCTCACCAGTGGCTGCACTTACTGCTGTGGCCATGGTTAGTCTGGATACTACTTCCACGCCTACCAGGATGTATTTTCGACCACGAGCAGGTCTTAATGGTCCTACATAATCGATTTGCCAGGTGCTCCATAAGACTTTGTTTCTTTGAATGTGCTGAGGGGGAGCTTGATTAGGATGATTCATTTTCAGTCGGAGTTGGCATTGAGGGCAAGCTGATATGATTTCACTAACTAATGCTACTGACACAGGCCATCCCCGTGCCACACATTCGTGATATAGGTCATTTTTCCCCGAATGTCCCCTTTTTACATGCAACCATTCGATTAGCCTTTGCCACTCATCTCCTTCAGCAGCTACTATTTGCACTTGCGCTAACCTATCGACTTCCTCATTCCACTTAGTTGCGGGTGCACTAGTTTTTGCATGTGCCTTTACCCATCCTATTTCTAAAGGTCGGTGTCTGCTTACTTCCAAAAGTCTCTGCCAATCACTTGTCCTCCACACTGGTACATGATTTACCTCCCAATTATTTGCTTCCCATTGACATATCCATTCTGTTGCTCCCTTAAATGTGGCATAGGAATCAGTATAAATTACCTCAGCTCCATTTTCCACAGCTAACAGCAGGGCTCGGAGTTCCCCGACCTGGGCGCTACCGTCACCCTCCTCAGTTCCTGACCGTCCTGAGCTTATTTCCAGGGCTGCTGCCTTATAATTCCACCCCGTGCTTGTTCTTCGGGCAGAGGCATCAGTAAACCACACTCCATCCTTTTTAGAGGATACAGTGAATTCTGGAGCTACCTTAATAGGTGAAGGCTTATAAGGAAGACATAATGTTGTAATGTCTGAGCTTACTGGCTGTTGTAATTTGGAGGTCTTAGTTGGTCCTTCTTTTAGTGCTAGCAAGTGGCTTATTCCTTCTAGATAAGCATACCATTTGCGGATCGTTCCCTTCTGTGCGACACCTTCAGGAGGGGGGGCGCCTTTAAGGATAGGGCTTAACAATGGAAAAGGCCCCTGAACGATGATATCCTGTGAGGTTCGTAGTTTTTCTGCCTCTTTCACTGCACGAACTAAGGAGAGAAGTCCCTTTTCCCACTCAGAATAACGCTGCTCTGTCTCTTTAAAGGAGGTAGACGAGAAAAGCAGGGGTCGCGAAGGACCTGAAGCTCCTTTTTGAAAGATGCCGCAATAGGAGGCATGTTCAGAGAAACCCCATTCAGCCCGAAAAGGGTCCACTGGATTTAGGGGGCCTAACCTCTGATTGATAACTAATTCATCCTTTAGGGTTTTAACAGCTTCTGCATGGATCGGAGTCCAATCCCACGGTTTGTTCTTTCTCAGCAAATCATACAGAGGTCGGGCAATTACAGAGAACCCAGGAACATGTTTCCTCCAATATCCTAGTGTTCCCATTAGTTGTTGTAGTTCCTTCTTGTTTTGGGGTAGGCGTCCCTTTTCGATCTCTGTTAATGTATCGTCGGGCACAGCTACAGCTCCTGATACCCACAAAGCCCCCAGGAATTTAACTTCTTGTGCTGGACCTTGACATTTGGATGGTGGTACCTCCATGTCATGGTCTGTTAATAGTTGCCAAACAGTTTGAGCAGTTTCTCGTACACATTCTTTGTTGTTTCCACCTATTAGTATATCATCTATATATTGATAAATGCATATTTCAGGGGGTTTCTTTACTGTGGCTAGAAGCTTTGCGAGCGCATTATGTGCAATAGTGGGTGAGTGTTTATATCCCTGTGGCAATCGATTAAAGGTGTATTGTACACCATCCCATGTAAATGCAAACTGTGGCTTATCTTTATCTTCTAAGGGTACCATAAAGAACATATCTTTGATATCTAGGGTGGCCATCCAGGGGTGTGCAGCTGATCGTATAGCCATGACAATCTCAGCTATGCTAGGGACTGCCGCTGTTAGTGGGCCGGTGTTATGATTAAGTTTTCGGTAATCAATTGTCATTCTCCACTTGCCATCTGGCTTCTTGACAGGCCACACCGGGGAGTTATATGGAGAATGGGTTCGGCCAATTATGCCTCGCTTTTCTAAGTCCACAATTACTTCAGTTATTCCCTTCTTTGCAGCTGCAGGCAAAGGGTACTGGGGAACATTGGTCACATGAGATGGGGGCAGGGCATGGGTTACTTCCAGCACTCTTACCGTTATGCTTTCCTGCTCGTTTCCTCCAAAATTCCAAACACTACCATTAGGCAGGTACCATCGTTTTCCTCTAAGTACATCGTATCCTAGAATGTTCCCAGGGTGTGAACTTAGTACCACATCCACAGCTGTCATCCTCTTTTCCCCAGGCAACCATAATTGGGTCCTAGCAAGTGGGCATTTTTCTTTAGCACCTGTTACTCCACTAATCACAATAAATTTTTGAGAGGGTTTAATTCCTAATGATTCTGCTTGCAACTTGTTCAGAACACTAATCTGTGCTCCAGTATCAATCAAAAATTCTAGACTAAGTTTTTTTGGACCAACAGGAATTGATATATAGGGTTCTTTGTTTTTGGACCATTGAAAAATATGTATCATGCGGGTTGGGCGGCCCGAATCCCAATCCACATTGCTTAGTTTTTTTGATCTCCTGAACTCTTCACTTAGAGGCGCAAAGGGATTGTTTGTTCTGTCAGAGGCGGGGGGAGAGGGGGAGTTCTTGTCTTGTCTGCTTGGAGGAGGAGATTCAGTCGCTCTGCGTTCCAGGATTTCAACCAATTTTCTGATGCAGCTAGTGGATTGCCCCTGCAGCATAGCGCGGGGCACTCCTAAAGCTAATGCTTGTCGCCATAAATCATTGCGCAGAGTGCTGTTAATTTGATTTACTGATGCTGGCAGACCCTGAAAGGGTTCCAGTTCATGTTTTGGGTATGGTCGACCCTCCAATTTTCTTGTGTGAAATACCTTCCTAGCTCTCCCTGATTGTTCTGATAGAGGCTCAGGGTCTGACCATGCCATCTCTCGTCCATAACTCACCATGTCATGTAACAGCTCTGCCCAAGTAGGGACGTGTGCAGGGGGGGTGTGAAGGTTCTGATCATTATGCTGTTGAGCCCGTATGACCCTTTCCTTTAAATTTTGCATATATATCTTTGCTGTGTCAGGCAGACCCTTAATAAGGGGCCTTAGGTGGACTGGGTCTACCGGAGCCATTAACGGAACATCAAAGCGTCCTCGGTCATACATTGCCTGAATACAAGCAGCTTTCTGCATTGCCTCTGATAAGCCAGACAGCCCCCTAACTTTGATTATTAGTGGCTCGTCTCTTTCTCTGGGGTCTATTCCCCCTGCCCAGTAAGCAACTCGAGCAGTAATAGATCGATTATCATCTGGGAACCCCTCATCTAGAAACACTCCTGGTCCCCAGAAGCCTAAAGATTCTTCTCTGTCTAACAATATTCTGTCGCCACCTGAAAGGGAAACTCTCCACAAGTATTCAGTTTCGGTTTCCCCAGGCTTTCTTGAAAATTTAGTCTGCAGTTCTCCTAATTCTGAACCTGAATAAGGAGTAGTCCGAACTGTGGTGCGGGGATTCCGACCTCGGGGACCTTCAGATGTTTCGGTCTTTATCAGCGGCCGAACAGCCACTAATTCTGAGGATTCTTCTTGTATCTCTTTATCTGGATCTCCCCATATGTCCCCGTCCCAGTCCTCAGGCTCAGTGTTAGTAATTAACTTTCTGATTTGCCGCATATTAGGGGGTCGGGGTGCCTGCATCAGCATTGTTTCAATTCGCTGCTCCAGTAACTGGGTACGTCTCTTTTCCTTCTCTAATTCATACTGCAAATGTTGAATTTCTGAATTCTTACTTTGATAATCTAATTTCAATTTCTGAAATATTTTATAGTCCTTCTGCGCCTGAATTAAGCAACCGCCCAGAATAGCACAAATAACACCCTTGCCTCTGCCGTCCTTAAACTTAGCATGGCATTCCTCCATTCTTTGCAAAACCTTTTCAGGATCTGACCAATTATCTCTGGCCCAATCTTCCCCACCTTCTGAGGGACCACATTTCTGTCTCCGTAGGAATTCCTTTATCGACATCCTGCCGACTACGCCAATTTTGTGTTGAAAATGTTGCAGTTGAAAGCCGTAGTGGTGGTGGGGGGGGGAAGGAGATATCAAAAAAAAAAAAAGTATCGGATTCACAAACAGTCTGTGGACTGTAGGTCCGATCACCTTCCTAGGAGCGAATCGAGTTCCCAAATAGTGTGATCCACTATAAGCTCGACCCTGGCAGTATCGGATTCACGAACAGTCCGTGGACCGTAGGTCCGATCGCCTTCCTAGGAGCGAATCGAGTTCCCAAATAGTGTGATCCACTATAAGCTCGACCCTGGCAGTATCGGATTCACGAACAGTCCGTGGACCGTAGGTCCGATCACCTTCCTAGGAGCGAATCGAGTTCCCAAATAGTGTGATCCACTATAAGCTCGACCCTGGCAGTATCGGATTCACGAACAGTCCGTGGACCGTAGGTCCGATCGCCTTCCTAGGAGCGAATCGAGTTCCCAAATAGTGTGATCCACTATAAGCTCGACCCTGGCAGTATCGGATTCACGAACAGTCCGTGGACCGTAGGTCCGATCGCCTTCCTAGGAGCGAATCGAGTTCCCAAATAGTGTGATCAACTATAAGCTCGACTCTGGCAATATCGGATTCACGAACAGTCTGTCAACTGTAGGTCCGATCGCCTCCCCCCAAACAAGTAGTCGAGTTCACAAACAGTATGATTTATTCAAATGCAACATTTACAAAGCAGGTTTCGGATGTCAGTACAGGAAATTCCCTACTAGAGCGTGGGGTTTTTAGCTAGCTCTGATGTACAAATGTGCAATCATCACTCACCCCAGAAGATGGGAGAGGGCTCTCAGTCTCGAGTCTCCTCAGGCAGCGTCCCAGCGCGAGGGGAGGGAAGGGGGATCAGCCTGTCGACTGACCCAGGAGTTACGATGGTTTCTTCCCTCTCGCTTCTTAGTCTCCTCAGGCAGCGTCCTGACCTGAGGGGAGGGAAGGGGGCTCAGCCTGTTGACTGACCCAAGAGTTACGATGGTTTCTTCCCCTCCAGACTTTTCATCCTTAGTTCACCTTTTATACTTTTCTTTACATTCAGGTGGAGCTTGAGTGACTAGAGTCATACTTAATATTGTTATTGATTGGTGAAAAAGTTTCTCGCTTTCATTTAAAGGTACAGTCAACCGAAAATCTAGAGCGCATGCTCAGTGAGGGGTGGTCGTACCTCGGAGGCGGGTAACTTTTGGGATGGAGGTACAGTTTTCACATTATAATGAGCAAAGTTCAAGCAAAGTTCATCATTTGCCACTTTTGCTGGCTCAGCACCGGACATGTTATCGTATATCTCTCATTAGACAGCCACTGTGCGGCTTATCAGCAGCCCAGCACAGGGAGTGCAACAGAGTTTGGCCGCGGAGCCTTCACCCCGCTCCATCCTCCGTTACTCCCTTTTGCAGCTGCGAGGAGGGCAGGTTGTGCTGCCCAGGGAACTGTGGAGGAGCAGAGTCCGTGCATACCAACCATCCTGGAAGTGGCAACTGTGTAGCACCCCAAGCAGGCCTCTGCAATGCCAGAGCTGTGTTAGGCCCTAGTTTTCCTCTCAGTTCCTGCTTTCAAACAATTCTTCCACACTAAACGGGGCTCTCCGCTTCATCCATCCCTGACTCCATACTAGCACCAACGGGCTGCTAACGCGTTTCGCAGAAAACACCAAGGAACCTGTTTCTCACTCCAAGCACAAAGCGTGCGCAGCACGAGTCTTGGCACAGCAAAACACTTCCTTTGGCATGCCCTTTGCAGCCTCACTCCAAACGGGGTTCTCCGCTTCATCCATCCCTGACTCCATACTAGCACCAACGGGCTGCTAAAGCGTTTCGCAGAAAACACCAAGGAACCTGTTTCTCACTCCAAGCACAAAGCGTGGCGCAGCACGAGTCTTGGCACAGCAAAACACTTCTCTTGGCATGCCCTTTGCAGCCTCACTCCAAACGGGGCTCTCCGCTTCATCCATCCCCTGACTCCATACTAGCACCAACGGGCTGCTAAAGCGTTTCGCAGAAACACCAAGGAACCTGTTTCTCACTCCAAGCACAAAGCGTGTGCAGCACGAGTCTTGGCACAGCAAAACACTTCCTTTGGCATGCCCTTTGCAGCCTCACTCCAAACGGGGCTCTCCGCTTCATCCATCCCCTGACTCCATACTAGCACCAACGGGCTGCTAAAGCGTTTCGCAGAAAACACCAAGGAACCTGTTTCTCACTCCAAGCACAAAGCGTGCGCAGCACGAGTCTTGGCACAGCAAAACACTTCCTTTGGCATGCCCTTTGCAGCCTCACTCCAAACGGGGCTCTCCGCTTCATCCATCCCCTGACTCCATACTAGCACCAATGGGCTGCTAAAGCGTTTCGCAGAAAACACCAAGGAACCTGTTTCTCACTCCAAGCACAAAGCGTGCGCAGCACGAGTCTTGGCACAGCAAAACACTTCCTTTGGCATGCCCTTTGCAGCCTCACTCCAAACGGGGCTCTCCGCTTCATCCATCCCCTGACTCCATACTAGCACCAACGGGCTGCTAAAGCGTTTCGCAGAAAACACCAAGGAACCTGTTTCTCACTCCAAGCACAAAGCGTGCGCAGCACGAGTCTTGGCACAGCAAAACACTTCCTTTGGCATGCCCTTTGCAGCCTCACTCCAAACGGGGTTCTCCGCTTCATCCATCCCCTGACTCCATACTAGCACCAACGGGCTGCTAAAGCGTTTCGCAGAAAACACCAAGGAACCTGTTTCTCACTCCAAGCACAAAGCGTGCGCAGCACGAGTCTTGGCACAGCAAAACACTTCTCTTGGCATGCCCTTTGCAGCCTCACTCCAAACGGGGCTCTCCGCTTCATCCATCCCCTGACTCCATACTAGCACCAACGGGCTGCTAAAGCGTTTCGCAGAAAACACCAAGGAACCTGTTTCTCACTCCAAGCACAAAGCGTGTGCAGCACGAGTCTTGGCACAGCAAAACACTTCCTTTGGCATGCCCTTTGCAGCCTCACTCCAAACGGGGCTCTCCGCTTCATCCATCCCCTGACTCCATACTAGCACCAACGGGCTGCTAAAGCGTTTCGCAGAAAACACCAAGGAACCTGTTTCTCACTCCAAGCACAAAGCGTGCGCAGCACGAGTCTTGGCACAGCAAAACACTTCCTTTGGCATGCCCTTTGCAGCCTCACTCCAAACGGGGCTCTCCGCTTCATCCATCCCCTGACTCCATACTAGCACCAATGGGCTGCTAAAGCGTTTCGCAGAAAACACCAAGGAACCTGTTTCTCACTCCAAGCACAAAGCGTGCGCAGCACGAGTCTTGGCACAGCAAAACACTTCCTTTGGCATGCCCTTTGCAGCCTCACTCCAAACGGGGCTCTCCGCTTCATCCATCCCCTGACTCCATACTAGCACCAACGGGCTGCTAAAGCGTTTCGCAGAAAACACCAAGGAACCTGTTTCTCACTCCAAGCACAAAGCGTGCGCAGCACGAGTCTTGGCACAGCAAAACACTTCCTTTGGCATGCCCTTTGCAGCCTCACTCCAAACGGGGCTCTCCGCTTCATCCATCCCCTGACTCCATACTAGCACCAATGGGCTGCTAAAGCGTTTCGCAGAAAACACCAAGGAACCTGTTTCTCACTCCAAGCACAAAGCGTGCGCAGCACGAGTCTTGGCACAGCAAAACACTTCCTTTGGCATGCCCTTTGCAGCCTCACTCCAAACGGGGCTCTCCGCTTCATCCATCCCCTGACTCCATACTAGCACCAACGGGCTGCTAAAGCGTTTCGCAGAAAACACCAAGGAACCTGTTTCTCACTCCAAGCACAAAGCGTGCGCAGCACGAGTCTTGGCACAGCAAAACACTTCCTTTGGCATGCCCTTTGCAGCCTCACTCCAAACGGGGCTCTCCGCTTCATCCATCCCCTGACTCCATACTAGCACCAACGGGCTGCTAAAGCGTTTCGCAGAAAACACCAAGGAACCTGTTTCTCACTCCAAGCACAAAGCGTGCGCAGCATGAGTCTTGGCACAGCAAAACACTTCCTTTGGCATGCCCTTTGCAGCCTCACTCCAAACGGGGCTCTCCGCTTCATCCATCCCCTGACTCCATACTAGCACCAACGGGCTGCTAAAGCGTTTCGCAGAAAACACCAAGGAAGCTGTTTCTCACTCCAAGCACAAAGCGTGCGCAGCACGAGTCTTGGCACAGCAAAACACTTCCTTTGGCATGCCCTTTGCAGCCTCACTCCAAACGGGGCTCTCCGCTTCATCCATCCCCTGACTCCATACTAGCACCAACGGGCTGCTAAAGCGTTTCGCAGAAAACACCAAGGAAGCTGTTTCTCACTCCAAGCACAAAGCGTGCGCAGCACGAGTCTTGGCACAGCAAAACACTTCCTTTGGCATGCCCTTTGCAGCCTCACTCCAAACGGGGCTCTCCGCTTCATCCATCCCCTGACTCCATACTAGCACCAACGGGTTGCTAAAGCGTTACGCAGAAAACACCAAGGAACCTGTTTCTCACTCCAACCACAAAGCGTGCGCAGCATGAGTCTTGGCACAGCAAAACACTTCTCTTGGCATGCCCTTTGCAGCCTCACTCCAAACGGGGCTCTCCGCTTCATCCATCCCCTGACTCCATACTAGCACCAACGGGCTGCTAAAGCGTTTCGCAGAAAACACCAAGGAACCTGTTTCTCACTCCAACCACAAAGCGTGCGCAGCATGAGTCTTGGCACAGTAAAACACTTCCTTTGGCATGCCCTTTGCAGTCTCACTCCAAACGGGGCTCTCCGCTTCATCCATCCCCTGACTCCATACTAGCACCAACGGCTGCTAAAGCGTTTCGCAGAAAACACCAAGGAACCTGTTTCTCACTCCAAGCACAAAGCGTGCGCAGCACGAGTCTTGGCACAGCAAAACACTTCCTTTGGCATGCCCTTTGCAGCCTCACTCCAAACGGGGCTCTCCGCTTCATCCATCCCCTGACTCCATACTAGCACCAACGGGCTGCTAAAGCGTTTCGCAGAAAACACCAAGGAACCTGTTTCTCACTCCAAGCACAAAGCGTGCGCAGCACGAGTCTTGGCACAGCAAAACACTTCCTTTGGCATGCCCTTTGCAGCCTCACTCCAAACGGGGCTCTCCGCTTCATCCATCCCCTGACTCCATACTAGCACCAACGGGCTGCTAAAGCGTTTCGCAGAAAACACCAAGGAACCTGTTTCTCACTCCAAGCACAAAGCGTGCGCAGCACGAGTCTTGGCACAGCAAAACACTTCCTTTGGCATGCCCTTTGCAGCCTCACTCCAAACGGGGCTCTCCGCTTCATCCATCCCCTGACTCCATACTAGCACCAACGGGCTGCTAAAGCGTTTCGCAGAAAACACCAAGGAACCTGTTTCTCACTCCAACCACAAAGCGTGTGCAGCACGAGTCTTGGCACAGCAAAACACTTCCTTTGGCATGCCCTTTGCAGCCTCACTCCAAACGGGCTCTCCGCTTCATCCATCCCCTGACTCCATACTAGCACCAACGGGCTGCTAAAGCGTTTCGCAGAAAACACCAAGGAACCTGTTTCTCACTCCAAGCACAAAGCGTGCGCAGCACGAGTCTTGGCACAGCAAAACACTTCCTTTGGCATGCCCTTTGCAGCCTCACTCCAAACGGGGCTCTCCGCTTCATCCATCCCCTGACTCCATACTAGCACCAACGGGCTGCTAAAGCGTTTCGCAGAAAACACCAAGGAACCTGTTTCTCACTCCAAGCACAAAGCGTGCGCAGCACGAGTCTTGGCACAGCAAAACACTTCCTTTGGCATGCCCTTTGCAGCCTCACTCCAAACGGGGCTCTCCGCTTCATCCATCCCCTGACTCCATACTAGCACCAACGGGCTGCTAAAGCGTTTCGCAGAAAACACCAAGGAACCTGTTTCTCACTCCAAGCACAAAGCGTGTGCAGCACGAGTCTTGGCACAGCAAAACACTTCCTTTGGCATGCCCTTTGCAGCCTCACTCCAAACGGGGCTCTCCGCTTCATCCATCCCCTGACTCCATACTAGCACCAACGGGCTGCTAAAGCGTTTCGCAGAAAACACCAAGGAACCTGTTTCTCACTCCAAGCACAAAGCGTGCGCAGCACGAGTCTTGGCACAGCAAAACACTTCCTTTGGCATGCCCTTTGCAGCCTCACTCCAAACGGGGCTCTCGCTTCATCCATCCCCTGACTCCATACTAGCACCAACGGGCTGCTAAAGCGTTTCGCAGAAAACACCAAGGAACCTGTTTCTCACTCCAAGCACAAAGCGTGCGCAGCACGAGTCTTGGCACAGCAAAACACTTCCTTTGGCATGCCCTTTGCAGCCTCACTCCAAACGGGGCTCTCCGCTTCATCCATCCCCTGACTCCATACTAGCACCAACGGGCTGCTAAAGCGTTTCGCAGAAAACACCAAGGAACCTGTTTCTCACTCCAAGCACAAAGCGTGCGCAGCACGAGTCTTGGCACAGCAAAACACTTCCTTTGGCATGCCCTTTGCAGCCTCACTCCAAACGGGGCTCTCCGCTTCATCCATCCCCTGACTCCATACTAGCACCAACGGGCTGCTAAAGCGTTTCGCAGAAAACACCAAGGAACCTGTTTCTCACTCAAGCACAAAGCGTGCGCAGCACGAGTCTTGGCACAGCAAAACACTTCCTTTGGCATGCCCTTTGCAGCCTCACTCCAAACGGGGCTCTCCGCTTCATCCATCCCCTGACTCCATACTAGCACCAACGGGCTGCTAAAGCGTTTCGCAGAAAACACCAAGGAACCTGTTTCTCACTCCAAGCACAAAGCGTGCGCAGCACGAGTCTTGGCACAGCAAAACACTTCCTTTGGCATGCCCTTTGCAGCCTCACTCCAAATGGGGCTCTCCGCTTCATCCATCCCCTGACTCCATACTAGCACCAACGGGCTGCTAAGCGTTTCGCAGAAAACACCAAGGAACCTGTTTCTCACTCCAAGCACAAAGCGTGCGCAGCACGAGTCTTGGCACAGCAAAACACTTCCTTTGGCATGCCCTTTGCAGCCTCACTCCAAACGGGGCTCTCCGCTTCATCCATCCCCTGACTCCATACTAGCACCAACGGGCTGCTAAAGCGTTTCGCAGAAAACACCAAGGAACCTGTTTCTCACTCCAAGCACAAAGCGTGCGCAGCACGAGTCTTGGCACAGCAAAACACTTCTCTTGGCATGCCCTTTGCAGCCTCACTCCAAACGGGGCTCTCCGCTTCATCCATCCCCTGACTCCATACTAGCACCAACGGGTTGCTAAAGCGTTACGCAGAAAACACCAAGGAACCTGTTTCTCACTCCAACCACAAAGCGTGCGCAGCATGAGTCTTGGCACAGCAAAACACTTCTCTTGGCATGCCCTTTGCAGCCTCACTCCAAACGGGGCTCTCCGCTTCATCCATCCCCTGACTCCATACTAGCACCAACGGGCTGCTAAAGCGTTTCGCAGAAAACACCAAGGAACCTGTTTCTCACTCCAACCACAAAGCGTGCGCAGCATGAGTCTTGGCACAGCAAAACACTTCCTTTGGCATGCCCTTTGCAGTCTCACTCCAAACGGGGCTCTCCGCTTCATCCATCCCCTGACTCCATACTAGCACCAACGGGCTGCTAAAGCGTTTCGCAGAAACACCAAGGAACCTGTTTCTCACTCCAAGCACAAAGCGTGCGCAGCACGAGTCTTGGCACAGCAAAACACTTCTTTGGCATGCCCTTTGCAGCCTCACTCCAAACGGGGCTCTCCGCTTCATCCATCCCCTGACTCCATACTAGCACCAACGGGCTGCTAAAGCATTTCCCAGAAAACACCAAGGAACCTGTTTCTCACTCCAAGCACAAAGTGTGCGCAGCACGAGTCTTGGCACAGCAAAACACTTCCTTTGGCATGCCCTTTGCAGCCTCACTCCAAACGGGGCTCTCCGCTTCATCCATCCCCTGACTCCATACTAGCACCAACAGGCTGCTAAAGCGTTTCGCAGAAAACACCAAGGAACCTGTTTCTCACTCCAAGCACAAAGCGTGCGCAGCACGAGTCTTGGCACAGCAAAACACTTCCTTTGGCATGCCCTTTGCAGCCTCACTCCAAACGGGGCTCTCCGCTTCATCCATCCCCTGACTCCATACTAGCACCAACGGGCTGCTAAAGCATTTCGCAGAAACACCAAGGAACCTGTTTCTCACTCCAAGCACAAAGCGTGCGCAGCACGAGTCTTGGCACAGCAAAACACTTCCTTTGGCATGCCCCTTTGCAGCCTCACTCCAAACGGGGCTCTCCGCTTCATCCATCCCCTGACTCCATACTAGCACCAACGGGCTGCTAAAGCGTTTCGCAGAAAACACCAAGGAACCTGTTTCTCACTCCAAGCACAAAGCGTGCGCAGCACGAGTCTTGGCACAGCAAAACACTTCCTTTGGCATGCCCTTTGCAGCCTCACTCCAAACGGGGCTCTCCGCTTCATCCATCCCCTGACTCCATACTAGCACCAACGGCTGCTAAAGCGTTTCGCAGAAAACACCAAGGAACCTGTTTCTCACTCCAAGCACAAAGCGTGCGCAGCACGAGTCTTGGCACAGCAAAACACTTCCTTTGGCATGCCCTTTGCAGTCTCACTCCAAACGGGGCTCTCCGCTTCATCCATCCCCTGACTCCATACTAGCACCAACGGGCTGCTAAAGCGTTTCGCAGAAAACACCAAGGAACCTGTTTCTCACTCCAAGCACAAAGCGTGCGCAGCACGAGTCTTGGCACAGCAAAACACTTCCTTTGGCATGCCCTTTGCAGCCTCACTCCAAACGGGGCTCTCCGCTTCATCCATCCCCTGACTCCATACTAGCACCAACGGGCTGCCTAAAGCATTTCGCAGAAAACACCAAGGAACCTGTTTCTCACTCCAACCACAAAGCGTGTGCAGCACGAGTCTTGGCACAGCAAAACACGTCCTTTGCATGCCCTTTGCAGCCTCACTCCAAACGGGGCTCTCCGCTTCATCCATCCCCTGACTCCATACTAGCACCAACGGGCTGCTAAAGCGTTTCGCAGAAAACACCAAGGAACCTGTTTCTCACTCCAAGCACAAAGCGTGCGCAGCACGAGTCTTGGCACAGCAAAACACTTCCTTTGGCATGCCCTTTGCAGCCTCACTCCAAACGGGGCTCTCCGCTTCATCCATCCCCTGACTCCATACTAGCACCAACGGGCTGCTAAAGCGTTTCGCAGAAACACAAGGAACCTGTTTCTCACTCCAAGCACAAAGCGTGCGCAGCACGAGTCTTGGCACAGCAAAACACTTCCTTTGGCATGCCCTTTGCAGCCTCACTCCAAACGGGGCTCTCCGCTTCATCCATCCCCTGACTCCATACTAGCACCAACCGGCTGCTAAAGCGTTTCGCAGAAAACACCAAGGAACCTGTTTCTCACTCCAAGCACAAAGCGTGTGCAGCACGAGTCTTGGCACAGCAAAACACTTCCTTTGGCATGCCCTTTGCAGCCTCACTCCAAACGGGGCTCTCCGCTTCATCCATCCCTGACTCCATACTAGCACCAACGGGCTGCTAAAGCGTTTCGCAGAAAACACCAAGGAACCTGTTCTCACTCCAAGCACAAAGCGTGCGCAGCACGAGTCTTGGCACAGCAAAACACTTCCTTTGGCATGCCCTTTGCAGCCTCACTCCAAACGGGGCTCTCCGCTTCATCCATCCCCTGACTCCATACTAGCACCAACGGGCTGCTAAAGCGTTTCGCAGAAAACACCAAGGAACCTGTTTCTCACTCCAAGCACAAAGCGTGCGCAGCACGAGTCTTGGCACAGCAAAACACTTCCTTTGGCATGCCCTTTGCAGCCTCACTCCAAACGGGGCTCTCCGCTTCATCCATCCCCTGACTCCATACTAGCACCAACGGGCTGCTAAAGCGTTTCGCAGAAAACACCAAGGAACTGTTTCTCACTCCAAGCACAAAGCGTGCGCAGCACGAGTCTTGGCACAGCAAAACACTTCCTTTGGCATGCCCTTTGCAGTCTCACTCCAAACGGGGCTCTCCGCTTCATCCATCCCCTGACTCCATACTAGCACCAACGGGCTGCTAAAGCGTTTCGCAGAAAACACCAAGGAACCTGTTTCTCACTCCAAGCACAAAGCGTGCGCAGCACGAGTCTTGGCACAGCAAAACACTTCCTTTGGCATGCCTTTGCAGCCTCACTCCAAACGGGGCTCTCCGCTTCATCCATCCCCTGACTCCATACTAGCACCAACGGGCTGCTAAAGCGTTTCGCAGAAAACACCAAGGAACCTGTTTCTCACTCCAAGCACAAAGCGTGCGCAGCACGAGTCTTGGCACAGCAAAACACTTCCTTTGGCATGCCTTTGCAGCCTCACTCCAAACGGGGCTCTCCGCTTCATCCATCCCCTGACTCCATACTAGCACCAACGGGCTGCTAAAGCGTTTCGCAGAAAACACCAAGGAACCTGTTTCTCACTCCAAGCACAAAGCGTGCGCAGCACGAGTCTTGGCACAGCAAAACACTTCCTTTGGCATGCCCTTTGCAGCCTCACTCCAAACGGGGCTCTCCGCTTCATCCATCCCCTGACTCCATACTAGCACCAACGGGCTGCTAAAGCGTTTCGCAGAAAACACCAAGGAACCTGTTTCTCACTCCAAGCACAAAGCGTGCGCAGCACGAGTCTTGGCACAGCAAAACACTTCCTTTGGCATGCCTTTGCAGCCTCACTCCAAACGGGGCTCTCCGCTTCATCCATCCCCTGACTCCATACTAGCACCAACGGCTGCTAAAGCGTTTCGCAGAAAACACCAAGGAACCTGTTTCTCACTCCAAGCACAAAGCGTGCGCAGCACGAGTCTTGGCACAGCAAAACACTTCCTTTGGCATGCCCTTTGCAGCCTCACTCCAAACGGGGCTCTCCGCTTCATCCATCCCCTGACTCCATACTAGCACCAACGGGCTGCTAAAGCGTTTCGCAGAAAACACCAAGGAACCTGTTTCTCACTCCAAGCACAAAGCGTGCGCAGCACGAGTCTTGGCACAGCAAAACACTTCCTTTGGCATGCCCTTTGCAGCCTCACTCCAAACGGGGCTCTCCGCTTCATCCATCCCCTGACTCCATACTAGCACCAACGGGCTGCTAAAGCGTTTCGCAGAAAACACCAAGGAACTGTTTCTCACTCCAAGCACAAAGCGTGCGCAGCACGAGTCTTGGCACAGCAAAACACTTCTTTGGCATGCCCTTTGCAGCCTCACTCCAAACGGGGCTCTCCGCTTCATCCATCCCCTGACTCCATACTAGCACCAACGGGCTGCTAAAGCGTTTCGCAGAAAACACCAAGGAAGCCTGTTTCTCACTCCAACCACAAAGCGTGCGCAGCACGAGTCTTGGCACAGCAAAACACTTCTCTTGGCATGCCCTTTGCAGCCTCACTCCAAACGGGGCTCTCCGCTTCATCCATCCCCTGACTCCATACTAGCACCAACGGGCTGCTAAAGCGTTTCGCAGAAAACACCAAGGAACCTGTTTCTCACTCCAAGCCACAAAGCGTGCGCAGCACGAGTCTTGGCACAGCAAAACACTTCCTTTGGCATGCCCTTTGCAGCTCACTCCAAACGGGCTCTCCGCTTCATCCATCCCTGACTCCATACTAGCACCAACGGGCTGCTAAAGCGTTTCGCAGAAAACACCAAGGAACCTGTTTCTCACTCCAAGCACAAAGCGTGCGCAGCACGAGTCTTGGCACAGCAAAACACTTCCTTTGGCATGCCCTTTGCAGCCTCACTCCAAACGGGGCTCTCCGCTTCATCCATCCCCTGACTCCATACTAGCACCAACGGGCTGCTAAAGCGTTTCGCAGAAAACACCAAGGAACCTGTTTCTCACTCCAAGCACAAAGCGTGCGCAGCACGAGTCCTTGGCACAGCAAAACACTTCCTTTGGCATGCCCTTTGCAGCCTCACTCCAAACGGGGCTCTCCGCTTCATCCATCCCTGACTCCATACTAGCACCAACGGGCTGCTAAAGCGTTTCGCAGAAAACACCAAGGAACCTGTTTCTCACTCCAAGCACAAAACGTGCGCAGCACGAGTCTTGGCACAGCAAAACACTTCCTTTGGCATGCCCTTTGCAGCCTCACTCCAACGGGGCTCTCCGCTTCATCCATCCCTGACTCCATACTAGCACCAACGGGCTGCTAAAGCATTTCGCAGAAAACACCAAGGAACCTGTTTCTCACTCCAAGCACAAAGCGTGCGCAGCACGAGTCTTGGCACAGCAAAACACTTCCTTGGCATGCCCTTTGCAGCCTCACTCCAAACGGGGCTCTCCGCTTCATCCATCCCCTGACTCCATACTAGCACCAACGGCTGCTAAAGCGTTTCGCAGAAAACACCAAGGAACTGTTTCTCACTCCAAGCACAAAGCGTGCGCAGCACGAGTCTTGGCACAGCAAAACACTTCCTTTGGCATGCCCTTTGCAGCTCACTCCAAACGGGCTCTCCGCTTCATCCATCCCTGACTCCATACTAGCACCACGGGCTGCTAAAGCGTTCGCAGAAACACCAAGGAAGCTGTTTCTCACTCCAAGCACAAAGCGTGCGCAGCACGAGTCTTGGCACAGCAAACACTTCTTTGGCATGCCCTTTGCAGCCTCACTCCAAACGGGGCTCTCCGCTTCATCCATCCCCTGACTCCATACTAGCACCAACGGGCTGCTAAAGCGTTTCGCAGAAAAGCACCAAGGAACCTGTTCTCTCACTCCAAGCACAAAGCGTGCGCAGCACGAGTCTTGGCACAGCAAAACACTTCCTTTGGCATGCCCTTTGCAGCCTCACTCCAAACGGGGCTCTCCGCTTCATCCATCCCTGACTCCATACTAGCACCAACGGCTGCTGCTAAAGCGTTTCGCAGAAAACACCAAGGAACCTGTTTCTCACTCCAAACAAAGCAGTGCGCACACGAGTCTTGGCACAGCAAAACACTTCTCTTGGCATGCCCTTTGCAGCCTCACTCCAAACGGGGCTCTCCGCTTCACTCCATCCCCTGACTCATACTAGCACCAACGGCTGCTAAAGCGTTCGCAGAAACACCAAGGAACCTGTTTTCTCACTCCAACCACAAAAGCGTGCGCAGCACGAGTCTTGGCACAGCAAAACTCTCCTTCTGGCATGCCCTTTGCAGCCTCACTCCAATGGGGCTCTCCGCTTCATCCATCCCTGACTCCATACTAGCACCAACGGGCTGCTTAAGCGTTTCGCAAGAAAACACCAAGGAACCTGTTCTCACTCCAAGCACAAGCACTAGTGCCGCAGCCCGAGTCTTGGCACAGCAAACACACTCCCTTCCTGGCCACCTGCCCCTATGCAAGCTCTCACTCCAAACGGGCTCTCCGCTCAACCAATCCCTAGACTCCCATCTAGCACCCAACGGGCCTGCACCTGATTTAACATTTTTCGTCAGAAAACCCAGATTAGGAAACCTTTTCTCACTCCAAGCACAAAGCGTGCGCAGCACGAGTCTTGGCACAGCAAAACACTTCCTTTGGCATGCCCTTTGCAGCCTCACTCCAAACGGGGCTCTCCGCTTCATCCATCCCCTGACTCCATACTAGCACCAACGGGCTGCTAAAGCGTTTCGCAGAAAACACCAAGGAACCTGTTTCTCACTCCAAGCACAAAGCGTGCGCAGCACGAGTCTTGGCACAGCAAAACACTTCCTTTGGCATGCCCTTTGCAGCCTCACTCCAAACGGGGCTCTCCGCTTCATCCATCCCCTGACTCCATACTAGCACCAACGGCCTGCTAAAGCGTTTCGCAGAAAACACCAAGGAACCTGTTTCTCACTCCAAGCACAAAGCGTGCGAAGCACGAGTCTTGGCACAGCAAAACACTTCTCTTGGCATGCCCTTTGCAGCCTCACTCCAAACGGGGCTCTCCGCTTCATCCATCCCCTGACTCCATACTAGCACCAACGGGCTGCTAAAGCGTTTCGCAGAAAACACCAAGGAACCTGTTTCTCACTCCAAGCACAAAGCGTGCGCAGCACGAGTCTTGGCACAGCAAAACACTTCCTTTGGCATGCCCTTTGCAGCCTCACTCCAAACGGGGCTCTCCGCTTCATCCATCCCCTGACTCCATACTAGCACCAACGGGCTGCTAAAGCGTTTCGCAGAAAACACCAAGGAACCTGTTTCTCACTCCAACCACAAAGCGTGCGCAGCACGAGTCTTGGCACAGCAAAACACTTCCTTTGGCATGCCCTTTGCAGCCTCACTCCAAACGGGGCTCTCCGCTTCATCCATCCCCTGACTCCATACTAGCACCAACGGGCTGCTAAAGCGTTTCGCAGAAAACACCAAGGAACCTGTTTCTCACTCCAACCACAAAGCGCACGTAGCATGAGTCTTGGCACAGCAAAACACTTCCTTTGGCATGCCCTTTGCAGCCTCACTCCAAACGGGGCTCTCCGCTTCATCCATCCCCTGACTCCATACTAGCACCAACGGGCTGCTAAAGCGTTTCGCAGAAAACACCAAGGAACCTGTTTCTCACTCCAAGCACAAAGCGTGCGCAGCACGAGTCTTGGCACAGCAAAACACTTCCTTTGGCATGCCCTTTGCAGCCTCACTCCAAACGGGGCTCTCCGCTTCATCCATCCCCTGACTCCATACTAGCACCAACGGCCTGCTAAAGCGTTTCGCAGAAAACACCAAGGAACCTGTTTCTCACTCCAACCACAAAGCGTGCGAAGCACGAGTCTTGGCACAGCAAAACACTTCTCTTGGCATGCCCTTTGCAGCCTCACTCCAAACGGGACTCTCCGCTTCATCCATCCCCTGACTCCATACTAGCACCAACGGGCTGCTAAAGCGTTTCGCAGAAAACACCAAGGAACCTGTTTCTCACTCCAAGCACAAAGCGTGCGCAGCACGAGTCTTGGCACAGCAAAACACTTCTCTTGGCATGCCCTTTGCAGCCTCACTCCAAACGGGGCTCTCCGCTTCATCCATCCCCTGACTCCATACTAGCACCAACGGGCTGCTAAAGCGTTTCGCAGAAAACACCAAGGAACCTGTTTCTCACTCCAAGCACAAAGCGTGCGCAGCACGAGTCTTGGCACAGCAAAACACTTCCTTTGGCATGCCCTTTGCAGCCTCACTCCAAACGGGGCTCTCCGCTTCATCCATCCCCTGACTCCATACTAGCACCAACGGGCTGCTAAAGCGTTTCGCAGAAAACACCAAGGAACCTGTTTCTCACTCCAAGCACAAAGCGTGCGCAGCACGAGTCTTGGCACAGCAAAACACTTCCTTTGGCATGCCCTTTGCAGCCTCACTCCAAACGGGGCTCTCCGCTTCATCCATCCCCTGACTCCATACTAGCACCAACGGCCTGCTAAAGCGTTTCGCAGAAAACACCAAGGAACCTGTTTCTCACTCCAAGCACAAAGCGTGCGCAGCACGAGTCTTGGCACAGCAAAACACTTCTCTTGGCATGCCCTTTGCAGCCTCACTCCAAACGGGGCTCTCCGCTTCATCCATCCCCTGACTCCATACTAGCACCAACGGGCTGCTAAAGCGTTTCGCAGAAAACACCAAGGAACCTGTTTCTCACTCCAAGCACAAAGCGTGCGCAGCACGAGTCTTGGCACAGCAAAACACTTCCTTTGGCATGCCCTTTGCAGCCTCACTCCAAACGGGGCTCTCCGCTTCATCCATCCCCTGACTCCATACTAGCACCAACGGGCTGCTAAAGCGTTTCGCAGAAAACACCAAGGAACCTGTTTCTCACTCCAACCACAAAGCATGCGCAGCACGAGTCTTGGCACAGCACAACACTTCCTTTGGCATGCCCTTTGCAGCCTCACTCCAAACGGGGCTCTCCGCTTCATCCATCCCCTGACTCCATACTAGCACCAATGGGCTGCTAAAGCGTTTCGCAGAAAACACCAAGGAACCTGTTTCTCACTCCAAGCACAAAGCGTGCGCAGCACGAGTCTTGGCACAGCAAAACACTTCCTTTGGCATGCCCTTTGCAGCCTCACTCCAAACGGGGCTCTCCGCTTCATCCATCCCCTGACTCCATACTAGCACCAACGGGCTGCTAAAGCGTTTCGCAGAAAACACCAAGGAACCTGTTTCTCACTCCAAGCACAAAGCGTGCGCAGCACGAGTCTTGGCACAGCAAAACACTTCCTTTGGCATGCCCTTTGCAGCCTCACTCCAAACGGGGCTCTCCGCTTCATCCATCCCCTGACTCCATACTAGCACCAACGGGCTGCTAAAGCGTTTCGCAGAAAACACCAAGGAACCTGTTTCTCACTCCAAGCACAAAGCGTACGCAGCACGAGTCTTGGCACAGCAAAACACTTCCTTTGGCATGCCCTTTGCAGCCTCACTCCAAATGGGGCTCTCCGCTTCATCCATCCCCTGACTCCATACTAGCACCAACGGGCTGCTAAAGCGTTTCGCAGAAAACACCAAGGAACCTGTTTCTCACTCCAAGCACAAAGCGTACGCAGCACGAGTCTTGGCACAGCAAAACACTTCCTTTGGCATGCCCTTTGCAGCCTCACTCCAAACGGGGCTCTCCGCTTCATCCATCCCCTGACTCCATACTAGCACCAACGGGCTGCTAAAGCGTTTCGCAGAAAACACCAAGGAACCTGTTTCTCACTCCAAGCACAAAGCGTGCGCAGCACGAGTCTTGGCACAGCAAAACACTTCTCTTGGCATGCCCTTTGCAGCCTCACTCCAAGTGGGGCTCTCCGCTTCATCCATCCCCTGACTCCATACTAGCACCAACGGGCTGCTAAAGCGTTTCGCAGAAAACACCAAGGAACCTGTTTCTCACTCCAAGCACAAAGCGTGCGCAGCACGAGTCTTGGCACAGCAAAACACTTCCTTTGGCATGCCCTTTGCAGCCTCACTCCAAACGGGGCTCTCCGCTTCATCCATCCCCTGACTCCATACTAGCACCAACGGCCTGCTAAAGCGTTTCGCAGAAAACACCAAGGAACCTGTTTCTCACTCCAACCACAAAGCGTGCGCAGCACGAGTCTTGGCACAGCAAAACACTTCTCTTGGCATGCCGTTTGCAGCCTCACTCCAAACGGGGCTCTCCGCTTCATCCATCCCCTGACTCCATACTAGCACCAACGGGCTGCTAAAGCGTTTCGCAGAAAACACCAAGGAACCTGTTTCTCACTCCAACCACAAAGCGTGCGCAGCACGAGTCTTGGCACAGCAAAACACTTCTCTTGGCATGCCCTTTGCAGCCTCACTCCAAACGGGGCTCTCCGCTTCATCCATCCCCTGACTCCATACTAGCACCAACGGGCTGCTAAAGCGTTTCGCAGAAAACACCAAGGAACCTGTTTCTCACTCCAAGCACAAAGCGTGCGCAGCACGCGTCTTGGCACAGCAAAACACTTCCTTTGGCATGCCCTTTGCAGCCTCACTCCAAACGGGGCTCTCCGCTTCATCCATCCCCTGACTCCATACTAGCACCAACGGGCTGCTAAAGCGTTTCGCAGAAAACACCAAGGAACCTGTTTCTCACTCCAACCACAAAGCGTGCGCAGCACGAGTCTTGGCACAGCAAAACACTTCCTTTGGCATGCCCTTTGCAGTCTCACTCCAAATGGGGCTCTCCGCTTCATCCATCCCCTGACTCCATACTAGCACCAACGGGCTGCTAAAGCGTTTCGCAGAAAACACCAAGGAACCTGTTTCTCACTCCAAGCACAAAGCGTGCGCAGCACGAGTCTTGGCACAGCAAAACACTTCCTTTGGCATGCCCTTTGCAGCCTCACTCCAAACGGGGCTCTCCGCTTCATCCATCCCCTGACTCCATACTAGCACCAACGGGCTGCTAAAGCGTTTCGCAGAAAACACCAAGGAACCTGTTTCTCACTCCAACCACAAAGCGTGCGCAGCACGAGTCTTGGCACAGCAAAACACTTCTCTTGGCATGCCCTTTGCAGCCTCACTCCAAACGGGGCTCTCCGCTTCATCCATCCCCTGACTCCATACTAGCACCAACGGCCTGCTAAAGCGTTTCGCAGAAAACACCAAGGAACCTGTTTCTCACTCCAAGCACAAAGCGTGCGCAGCACGAGTCTTGGCACAGCAAAACACTTCTCTTGGCATGCCCTTTGCAGCTTCACTCCAAATGGGGCTCTCCGCTTCATCCATCCCCTGACTCCATACTAGCACCAACTGGCTGCTAAAGCGTTTCGCAGAAAACACCAAGGAACCTGTTTCTCACTCCAACCACAAAGCGTGCGCAGCACGAGTCTTGGCACAGCAAAACACTTCTCTTGGCATGCCCTTTGCAGCCTCACTCCAAACGGGGCTCTCCGCTTCATCCATCCCCTGACTCCATACTAGCACCAACGGGCTGCTAAAGCGTTTCGCAGAAAACACCAAGGAACCTGTTTCTCACTCCAAGCACAAAGCGTGCGCAGCACGAGTCTTGGCACAGCAAAACACTTCCTTTGGCATGCCCTTTGCAGCCTCACTCCAAACGGGGCTCTCCGCTTCATCCATCCCCTGACTCCATACTAGCACCAACGGCCTGCTAAAGCGTTTCGCAGAAAACACCAAGGAACCTGTTTCTCACTCCAACCACAAAGCGTGCGAAGCACGAGTCTTGGCACAGCAAAACACTTCTCTTGGCATGCCCTTTGCAGCCTCACTCCAAACGGGGCTCTCCGCTTCATCCATCCCCTGACTCCATACTAGCACCAACGGGCTGCTAAAGCGTTTCGCAGAAAACACCAAGGAACCTGTTTCTCACTCCAAGCACAAAGCGTGCGCAGCACGAGTCTTGGCACAGCAAAACACTTCCTTTGGCATGCCCTTTGCAGCCTCACTCCAAACGGGGCTCTCCGCTTCATCCATCCCCTGACTCCATACTAGCACCAACGGGCTGCTAAAGCGTTTCGCAGAAAACACCAAGGAACCTGTTTCTCACTCCAAGCACAAAGCGTGCGCAGCACGAGTCTTGGCACAGCAAAACACTTCCTTTGGCATGCCCTTTGCAGCCTCACTCCAAACGGGGCTCTCCGCTTCATCCATCCCCTGACTCCATACTAGCACCAACGGGCTGCTAAAGCGTTTCGCAGAAAACACCAAGGAACCTGTTTCTCACTCCAACCACAAAGCGTGCGCAGCACGAGTCTTGGCACAGCAAAACACTTCCTTTGGCATGCCCTTTGCAGCCTCACTCCAAACGGGGCTCTCCGCTTCATCCATCCCCTGACTCCATACTAGCACCAACGGGCTGCTAAAGCGTTTCGCAGAAAACACCAAGGAAACTGTTTCTCGCTGCAACCACAAAGTGTGCTGTTGAAAATGTTGCAGTTTTAAAGCCGTAGTGGTAGTGGTGGTGGGGGGGGATGGAGATATCAAAAAAAGTATCGGATTCACAAACAGTCTGTGGACTGTAGGTCCGATCACCTTCCTAGGAGCGAATCGAGTTCCCAAATAGTGTCATCCACTATAATCTCAACCCTGGCAGTATCGGATTCACGAACAGTCCGTGGGCCGTTTGTGAATCCGATACTTTTTTTTGATATCTCCTTCCCCCCCCCCCCCCCACCACTACCACAACGGCTTTCAAACTGCAACATTTTCAACAAATTGGCGTATTTGGCAGGATGTCGATAAAGGAATTGCTACGGAAACAGAAATGTGGTCCCTCAGAAGGTGGGGAAGATTGGGCCAGAGATAACTGGTCAGATCCTGAAAAGGTTTTGCAAAGAATGAAGGAATGCCATGCTAAGTTTAAGGACGGCAAAGGCAAGGGTGTTATTTGTGCTATTCTGGGTGGTTGCTTAATTCAGGCGCAGAAGGTCTATAAAATATTTGAGAAATTGAAATTAGATTATCAAAGTAAGAATTCAGAAATTCAACATTTGCAGTATGAATTAGAGAAGGAAAAGAGACGTACCCAGTTACTGGAGCAGCGAATTGAAACAATGCTGATGCAGGCACCCCGACCCCCTAATATGCGGCAAATCAGAAAGTTAATTACTAACACTGAGCCTGAAGACTGGGACGGGGACATATGGGGAGATCCAGATAAAGAGATACAAGAAGAATCCTCAGAATTAGTGGCTGTTTGGCCGCTGATAAGGACCGAAACATCTGAAGGACCCCGAGGTCTGAATCCCCGCACCACAGTTCGGACTGCTCCTTATTCAGGTTCAGAATTAGGAGAACTGCAGACTAAATTTTCAAGAAAGCCTGGGGAAACCGAAACTGAATATTTGTGGCGAGTTTCCCTTTCAGGTGGCGACAGAATATTGTTAGACAGAGAAGAATCTTTAGGCTTCTGGGGACCAGCAGTGTTTCTAGATGAGGGGTTCCCAGATGATAATCGATCTATTACTGCTCGAGTTGCTTACTGGGCAGGGGGAATAGACCCCTGAGAAAGAGGCGAGCCACTAATAATCAAAGTTAGGGGACTGTCTGACTTATCAGAGGCGATGCAGAAAGCTGCTTGTATTCAGGCAATGTATGACCGAGGACGCTTTGATGTTCCGTTAATGGCTCCGGTAGACCCAGTCCACCTAAGGCCCCTTATTAAGGGTCTGCCTGACACAGCAAAGATATATATGCAAAATTTAAAGGAAAGGGTCATTCGGGCCCAACAGCATAATGATCAGAACCTTCACGCCCCCCCTGCACACGTCCCTACTTGGGCAGAGCTGTTACATGACATGGTGAGTTATGGACGAGAGATGGCATGGTCAGACCCTGAGCCTCTATCAGAACAATCAGGGAGAGCTAGGAAGGTATTTCACACAAGAAAATTGGAGGGTCGACCATACCCAAAACATGAACTGGAACCCTTTCAGGGTCTGCCGGTATCAGTAAATCAAATTAACAGCCCTCTGCGTAACGATTTATGGCGACAAGCATTAGCTTTAGGAGTGCCCCGTGCTATGTTGCAGGGGCAATCCACTAGCTGCATCAGAAAATTGGTTGAAATCCTGGAACGCAGAGCAACTGAATCTCCTCCTCCAAGCAGACAAGACAAGAACTCCCCCTCTGCCCCCGCCTCTGACAGAACAAACAATCCCTTTGCGCCTCTAAGTGAAGAGTTTAGGAGATCAAAAAACTAAGCAATGCGGATTGGGATTCGGGTCGCCCAACCCGCATGATACATATTTTTCAATGGTCCAAAAACAAAGAAGCCTATATATCAATTCCTGTTGGTCCAAAAAAACTTAGTCTAGAATTTTTGATTGATACTGGAGCACAGATTAGTGTTCTGAACAAGTTGCAAGCAGAATCATTAGGAATTAAACCCTCTCAAAGATATATTGTGATTAGTGGAGTAACAGGTGCTAAAGAAAAATGCCCACTTGCTAGGACACAATTATGGTTGCCTGGGGAAAAGAGGATGACAGCTGTGGATGTGGTACTAAGTTCACACCCTGGGAACATCCTAGGATACGATGTGCTTAGAGGAAAGCGATGGTATCTGCCTAATGGTAATGTTTGGAATTTTGGAGGAAAGGAGCAGGAAAGCGTTAACAGTAGGAGTGCTGGAAGCAACGCATGCCCTGCCCCCATCTCATGTGACCAATGTTCCCCAGTACCCTTTGCCTGCAGCTGCGAAGAAGGGAAGAACTGAAGTAATTGTGGACTTAGAGAAGCGAGGCATAATTGGCCGAACACATTCTCCGTATAACTCCCCGGTGTGGCCTGTCAAGAAGCCGGATGGCAAGTGGAGAATGACAATTGATTTCCGAAAACTTAATCATAACACCGGTCCACTAACAGCGGCTGTCCCTAGCATAGCTGATGGCTATACGATCAGCTGCACACCCCTGGATGGCCACCCTAGATATCAAAGATATGTTCTTTATGGTACCCTTAGATGATAAAGATAAGCCACAGTTTGCATTTACATGGGATGGTGTACAATACACCTTTAATCGATTGCCACAGGGATATAAACACTCACCCACTATTGCATATAATGCGCTTGCAAAGCTTCTAGCCACAGTAAAGAAACCCCCTGAAATATGCATTTATCAATATATAGATGATATACTAA
Organism: Tinamus guttatus; assembly: GCF_059628265.1. Classification (NCBI taxonomy): domain Eukaryota; kingdom Metazoa; phylum Chordata; class Aves; order Tinamiformes; family Tinamidae; genus Tinamus; species Tinamus guttatus. The sequence goes on along the minus strand of NW_028289514.1, from coordinate 96,695 downwards.
TAGGTGGAAACAACAAAGAATGTGTACGAGAAACTGCTCAAACTGTTTGGCAACTATTAACAGACCATGACATGGAGGTACCACCATCCAAATGTCAAGGTCCAGCACAAGAAGTTAAATTCCTGGGGGCTTTGTGGGTATCAGGAGCTGTAGCTGTGCCTGATGATACATTAACAGAGATTGAAAAGGGACGCCTACCCCAAAACAAGAAGGAACTACAACAACTAATGGGAACACCAGGATATTGGAGGAAACATGTTCCTGGGTTCTCTGTAATTGCCCGTCCTCTGTATGATTTGCTGAGAAAGAACAAACTGTGGGATTGGACTCCGATCCATGCAGAAGCTATTAAAACCCTAAAGGATGAATTAGTTATCAACCAGAGGTTAGGCCCCCTAAATCCAGTGGACCCTTTTCGGGCTGAATGGGGTTTCTCTGAACATGCCTCCTATTGCGGCATCTTTCAAAAAGGAGCTTCAGGTCCTTCACGACCCCTGCCTTTCTCGTCTACCTCCTTTAAAGAGACAGAGCAGCGTTATTCTGAGTGGGAAAAGGGACTTCTCTCCTTAGTTCGTGCAGTGAAAGAGGCAGAAAAACTACGAACCTCACAGGATATCATCGTTCAGGGGCCTTTTCCATTGTTAAGCCCTATCCTTAAAGGCGCCCCCCCTCCTGAAGGTGTCGCACAGAAGGGAACGATCCGCAAATGGTATGCTTATCTAGAAGGAATAAGCCACTTGCTAGCACTAAAAGAAGGACCAACTAAGACCTCCAAATTACAACAGCCAGTAAGCTCAGACTTTACAACATTATGTCTTCCTTATAAGCCTTCACCTATTAAGGTAGCTCCAGAATTCACTATATCATCTAAAAAGGAGGGAGCGTGGTTTACTGATGCCTCTGCCCGAAGAACAAGCACGGGGTGGAATTATAAAGCAGCAGCCCTGGAAATAAGCTCAGGACGGTCAGTAACTGAGGAGGGTGACGGTAGCGCCCAGGTCGGGGAACTCCGAGCCCTGCTGTTAGCTGTGGAAAATGGAGCTGAGGTAATTTATACTGATTCCTATGCCACATGCCACATTTAAGGGAGCAACAGAATGGATATGTCAATGGGAAGCAAATGATTGAGAGGTAAATCGTGTACCAGTGTGGAGGACAAGTGACTGGCAGAGACTTTTGGAAGTAAGCAGACACCGACCTTTAGAAATAGGATGGGTAAAGGCACATGCAAAAACTAGTGCACCAGCAACTAAGTGGAATGAGGAAGTCGATAGGTTAGCGCAAGTGCAAATAGTAGCTGCTGAAGGAGATGAGTGGCAAAGGCTAATCGAATGGTTGCATGTAAAAAGGGGACATTCGGGGAAAAATGACCTACATCACAAATGTGTGGCACGGGGATGGCCTGTGTCAGTAGCAATAACAATCCAATTTGTGCCGGTCAAGGCAGAGACCGAGCATTCTTTCTTTTGTTTTCCAGGATGTCAAAAACCCGGAATGCTGGACAATTGTACCTGGAACCAAGGACTCTCCTATGCTGATCTTCAGTATCCATCGGGATTGTTAGTTTCCTGCATAGTGTTGTTTTGATATTTGTAAATCAGATATTTGTAATAGGGTTATAGAGCTGTAGTTAGGATTAGCAAATATGATATTTACAACTTGCATTGGGAAGATATGCTTTGGCTTGATATGTTTAGTGCACTGGACTCAAGGAGATACTCATAGTGACAACGCACAAACCTTATCCGTCCCTGACTCTGCCACCCATGGTTTGAAGGATAACTTAGCCCTAAACTTTAATAAAGGGGTTTGCAACTGCTCTCAATGAATCTAGTATTACCGCTTGCTTGCCTCTACCCAAATCTGTAGAAGACCCCCTTCCTATGGGTATCCTTCCCACTGACATAGCAGGGAGCTTGCTGAGGTTGTGGAGTACACCAGGTACTCTCCATATAGTGAATCCTTATTCTCCAAAGAGAGGGCAAGATTGCCCCCCTCAACTTAAACATAAATTAGATTGCTCTTGGTTTGGAGAATTCCGTGACTTCACGGGTTTTACACCATTTGGCCCAGGATTTTCTTTTGGCTCAGTATCAAACAAGTCAGCGTTGTGTTATTGCCAAAATGTGATAAATTGCTCCAATTGGGAACAACACGATTGGGTCAGACACTATTGGCCAGTTTACATTTCCCTAAAAATGGGCTGTCTGTTCCATAATCACAGCATAAAATATAAATCAGTAAGTGAAGACTTTGCGCCTCGTAATGATTGCCGTATAGCTTCTGGTGACGCTCCGGCTGGTTTGATCTGGGCCTGCAGTGATGGCAATACGTATACCTCCTTATGGGCTGGAATACCTGAATGCCAGTGTACCTTGGGCCTTCCAACATTGTGCCCCATGTGGAGGAGGACTCCTCTCTGATCTCACTGGATGGCTTAAGCAAAACCAGTAAAAATAGAACTGTCAGGACATGTAGAGGGATGGCAGGACTGAGAAGAAACCAGGGTCTTCCCATCATGACTAGGGTCCTGGGAGCTCCAGTTTGCACACAGTAAATAATAAATGAGGGTTAAATATTTAGCACAGGTATGGTTAGATGTGTTACAGAGTGTTGGAGAAGGTATGTGCATGTTAACAGATGTTTGGGGGGAGATGTATTGGGATCAAAGAGAAAAGAAAAAGGTTTGGGTTTGAGAAAAAAAAAAAAAGGCTCTGTGGAACATAAGAAAGAAGAAAATACAGTTTAGTCTTGAGGATCTTCCCAGGATCTGTCTTAGATGGAAGGACTTTCTTTTTTTTTTTTGGATTTGGTCTTACAAATGCGATTATGGTTAAGAAAGCTAGCCTATCAAGTAGAAAAATTAGCTAATGACACTGATACTAGTATACAGTTTCTCAATCATCAATTACAAGCCACATCAAAAATGACTCTTCAGAACCGGATGGTACTAGACTTGATGCTGTTGCACCAAAATGGACTTTGTGGCTACCTAAACCTCTCCAGTTCCGACTGCTGCATTTACATCCCTAACGTTACACAGGACCTCGATATCCAATTAGAGAAGATACGACAGGTGGCGAAAGACACCCATGAACTCCGGGAATCAATGAACACTAGCTGGCTGGTGAACGTGTTTAGTTGGTTTAGGTTTGGTGTCACTGGTTGGATCCAAAGTTTAATAGAATATGTGGTGATGTTCACTGAGAAAGATGATTCAGTTCACCGCTTATCCCCCTTTTCAGGTGGATGACCCAATTGATGTCCCAAGTACTAAGACCCTAATTTGAGACTAAATTTCAATATACAATGGTAACTGGAGTCACGGGGTGGATACAAAGTTTGTTATAATCATTACTTACTATTGTAACTGCAATATTTTCTGTATATATATATATTCTTGTAGAACTAGACCCCCTGCCTTTCCTGTAACTTCCCCCGTCTAATGTACCAATGCGCAATCACTCGCTTAACTGCATCATCTTTAGGGCATGTAATATTAACACCTAAACAACTTCATGTGAAGCTTGGGTGACTATAGTCACGGGGTGGATAGTGTGGAAGAAGTGTTTGTCGAAGAATTGTTTGAAAGCAGGAACTGAGAGGAAAACTACTGAGAACTTTCTGAACTTTGCTTGAACCTTGCTCATTATAATGTGAAAACCATACCTCCATCCCAAAAGTTACCCACCTCCGAGGTACGACCACCCCTCACTGAGCATGCACTCTAGATTTTCGGTTGACTGTACCTTTAAATGAAAGCGAGAAACTTTTTCACCAATCAATAACAATATTCAGTATGACTCTAGTCACTCAAGCTCCACCTGAATGTAAAGAAAAGTATAAAAGGTGAACTAAGGATGAAAAGTCTGGAGGGAAGAAACCATTGTAACTCCTGGGTCAGTCGACACGCTGATCCCCTTTCCCTCCCCTCACGCTGGGACACTGCCTGAAGAGACTAAGAAGCGAGAGGGAAGAATCCATCATAAATTCTGGATCAGTTGATGCGCTGATCCCCCTTTCCTCCCCTTGCGTCAGGACGCCGCCTGAGGAGACTCGAGACTGAGAGCCCTCTCCCAACTTCTGGGGTGAGTGACGATTGCACATTTGTACATCAGAGCTAGCTAAAACCCCACGCTCTAGTAGAGAATTTCCTGTACTGACACCCGAAACCTGCTTTGTAAATGTTGCATTTGAATAAATCATACTGTTTGTGAACTCGACTACTTGTTTGGGGGGAGGCAATCGGACCTACAGTTGACAGACTGTTCGTGAATCCGATACTGCCAGAGTCGAGCTTATAGTTGATCACACTATTTGGGAACTTGATTGCTCTTAGGAAGGTGATCGGACCTACGGTCCACGGACTGTTCGTGAATCCGATACTGCCAGGGTCGAGCTTATAGTGGATCACACTATTTGGGAACTCGATTCGCTCCTAGGAAGGTGATCGGACCTACAGTCCACAGACTGTTTGTGAATCCGATACTTTTTTTGATATCTTCTTCCCCCCCCACCACCACTACCACTATGGCTTTCAAACTGCAACATTTTCAATACATGTGCGCAGCATGAGTCTTGGCACAGCAGAACACTTCCCTTGGCATGCCCTTTGCAGCCTCACTCCAAACGGGACTCTCCACTTCATCCATCCCCTAACGCCATACTAGCACTAATGGGCCGCTCCAGCATTTCGGCAGAAAAACACCACCCACCCTGTTTCCTGCTCTGTGCCATCTAGAAACATCAAACGCTCTCTTCCTTTTTGAATAACCATTGCAATCATATCAATAGTGGTGGTGACAGTTTTGCCAAAATTATGAGGCAGAAACACCCACTCTAAGATTATTAATGGACATGCGTCCTGTGGTATCCATTGTGCTAATAGGCCATAAGGTTGGAAGCTAGAATAAAAAAAAAAAAAAAAAAAGACTCACAGGATAATTCCGCTTTTGTCTGTGAACAGTCTGAGTGGTTAATTTGTCCACAACTTTGCCAAGCGCAGCTCGCGTGGGAGGAGTAAGCTTTCTTGAGGACGTCAAGCTCGTGTCTCCTTCTAAAAGCTTAGAGCATGTAATTCTTTTGTGGAAATCCCTAAGGAGGGATGGATCCAATTAACAGTTCCCAAAAGTTTCTGAAGATCATTCAAAGTCCTTATGTCTGTCTTTAGGGTCAATGATTGTGGTCGAACTTGATGATCAGAAATTCTCCATCCTAAATATCGCCAAGGCGGAGTTTCCTGTACTTTATCTTCTGCATTTTTTAATCCTGCAGCTGATGCTGCTCGCATAATCTGATGCAGAGCCTCTTCTGCTGTTTAAATTCCTTGTACATTAAACTTTATCGGTCCTGCTTGTAACGTACAGGATATCTGCGGGTGATTCATAGTTATCTCTTGAGTCCAGAAAATCTCATGCCCTGTGGACCCAAAAGAGCCTGTGCCAGGTTTAGTATTTGCAGTGTCTGGTGTCTGTGGTAAAAAGTATACTAATTGTGCTATTCAGCTTCCCACTGGCACAGTACAGGGTGGTATCAGAGTCCATACCATTATCTTAATTTCTCCTTTGAAATCTGCATTGACAACTCCAGGTAACACACAAACAGCCCTTGTCTCGTGGTTGAAGATCACCCAATTAACAGTGCTGCCATTCCTCACCCCAGGGGGCCGTGGACACCAGTTAGCACAACTAGATGTATCAGTAATTAGCACTTCTATTGTGGTGGCCAGGTCCACCCCCGCGCTGCCGCTTGTGGCGGAGGCTGCTTCCCGGTGGGGGCCACTCGGAGGGGTGATTTGTTGTCATGGCGCGAACCCTCGCCGCGCTGCGCTTGAAGTTTCCCGAAGGGGCTAGCAGTCGACCTTCCTTATCAAATTTTGATTGACACTGATTAGCATAGTGTTCTCCTTTGTGGCAGCACGGACATATTCCAGGCGCTCCTCCTTTGTTTGCTTGCGTTTTTGGACAGTATTTACGAATATGCCCAAATTGGCCACAAGCAAAACACGGCTTTTTCATAGACATTGTTGCAAATGTTTCGGCCATCAGTGAATATTCATACTGTTTGGTACCAACATTAATACATGCTTTTAGCATGTCATCAATAGTAGGATCTTTTAGTGGCCGCAAAACTCTCTGGCAATCGGGGTTAGCGTTCTCAACTGCTAGTTGCTTAAAAATGCAGCTTCGTGCTTGTTCATTATCAATTTGTTTCTCCAGAGCCTCATTAAGCTGATCCAAAAATTTCATATATGGCTCATTCACATCTTGTCTTATGCTAACAAAAGGTTGTCGTCGTTTACCACTCTCCGGAAGGGCCTTAACAGCACGGAGAGCAAGTGCTTTACTTGTTGCAGGCCCTCGGGGGATTTCTGCTTGTGCTGTTGTAGCACTGTGATCGCCCTCCGCCATTAGCACGTCCACAGTAACAGCCCGTAAAGGACCTTTTTTCGACAGCTGCTGTTTTTCCTCCCCCTGAGCTCGAGCAAGCTCTCTCATTTTCGATTCCCACATCGTATATTGCATATCAGTCATAATGAGATGAAACAAAGTTTTAAAATCATGGGGAGTAAAAACCGAAGAATCACAAAGAGATTGTATAAGGTGGGTGGTATATGGTGCGCCAAGGCCATGATCTGTCACCGTGCGTCGCACGTCCTTAATAAGATTATACAACAAACCTTCCCAACGCGGATTCTGGTCTGATGCACAGATAACGGGAAAGACTTTCAGCATGCCCACATCCCCCGCCTGTTTTGCTCCTCGTTTTACTGAGGCTCATTTATTGTGAGGATCCGGGGGGGTATAGGTCTGGCTCCTTTCCAGGGTCAATAGGACCCGGGTCAAAAGGATCATCGTCCTGGTCATCAGGTGGCAGTACTGCAAAGGCTTTTGCAGCACATTTTCTTTTCTGATTCTCATCAGGACACGATTGAGGTAAAGGAGGCGCGGAGGGGATGGCAGGGGCCCCGATCCCATCATTTATGTTCGACTGCAACCCACTATGAGATTTCAATATTTTGAATACAACTCGCCATTGTGGCAACAGGTTAGCAGCAGCCTTATCACCGCACGTGGCACTATCCCACAGTCGGACCCCAATTTGGTCCCATCTTTCCAGATTAAAAGCATTCTTACTACTCACCGAAGGATCGTCTTTAGAAGCCCACGCAAGAACCTTTTGCAGCTCTTCTTCACCTAAGTTTTTTCTTTGCGGTTTCAAGTTTTTAGGAGAAGCTTCTAAATCATCCTTCTGTTCCTTCATTAGGTAGGAACCCATAGTTCCCAGCCGCTTACCTCTTTCCTTTCAAGAGGCTTTTAGTGTGCACACAAAGTAAGCTTCCTTTCAGCTTGATCCTTATGCTTCCTTTCAGCGTGATTCCCGGGAGTTCAGCTGGGCGGTGCAACCGGAGAGACACCTAGTCTTCGAGCCCCACGTTGGGCACCATTTGTTGCACCTTGTGAAGAAACGGACTCAGTCTGGAGTGCAGAGTGAGACAACTTTATTTCAAAACCAACTTCTTTTTATACTTTCTTAACACAAGTGTTGCAAAGCTCACAACCAATTAGCATCTGGCCACCTGTGCGATTGTCTGGCTTTGTTTCTTTTCTTCTAACAAGACATGTCTCACATGGGGCAGGGGGAGGTGTTCCTCAGTCCTCCTCTTTCTCGGCTCTGTCCCCCATCTGCTGCAAAGACTGACATTCTTGTGGTTAACTATCTGCTAACAAGGTACTATTGTCTTTGAACAAGCCTCCACATCACTCCAAACGGGGCTCTCCACTTCATCCATCCCCTAACGCCATACTAGCACTAATGGGCCACTCCGGCATTTTGGCAGGAAAACAACAACCCTGTTTCTCACTCCAACCACAAAGTGTGCGCAGCATGAATCTTGGCTCAGCATAACACTTCCCTTTGCATGTACTTTCCAGTCTGACTGCAAATGGGGCTCTGCGCTTCCTCCAAATCCTAACTCCATATTAGCACTAATGGGCAACTGCAGCATTTAGGCCGAAAAACACCACCGACCCTGTTTCTCACTCCAAGCACAAAGCGTGCGCAGCACGAGTCTTGACACAGCATCTCACTTCCCTTGGCATGCCCTTTGCAGCCTCACTCCAAACGGAGCTCTGCGCTTCCTCCATCCCCTAACTCCATACTAGCACTAATGGGCAACTAGAGCATTTCGGAAGAAAAATGACAACAACCCTGTTTCTCACCCAAACCACAAAGAGTGTGCAGCATGAGTCTTGGCACAGCAGAACACTTCCCTTTTTCACTCCAACCACAAAAGTTGCCAGGCATGACTATTGGCGCTGCTTCACACTTCCCTTAGGCATGCCCTTTGCATGGGGCTCTTGCTTCTGCATGCCAAGGGAAGTTTGAAACTGTGCCAAGACTTATGCCTCGCAAAATTTGTGGTTGGGACGAGAACCAGGTTTGTTGGTGTTTTCCTGCTGAAAGAAATGCTGGAAGTGTGCTTTAGTGATAGCATGGAGTTCGGAGATCTCCGGAAGAAGCTTCGGAAGAAGCGCAGAGTCCCATTTGGAGTGAGGCTGCAAAGAGCATGCCAAGGGAAGTGTGAAGCAGTGCCAAGACTCTTGCTGGGCACAGTTTGTGGTTAGGGTGACCAATAGGGTTTTTCGTGTTTTGCTGAAGGAGATTGACCTGGATTACAAGATACAGACTCAATGTGAGTTTTCCATCTTGCTCTGTTTATTAACCGAGGTATGCAAACATTTATACCCTACAGGTGTAGAGGAATGGTTAGAGAGCTGCGAACATGGCTGCCCAGCAGGCCTGCTCAATTCCAGCCTTCAGGTTTCAGTGAAAGAACAAAGGGACTGCTAACTAGGAGATAAGGAAGTAGACCAAGGTCAGAGGGAATAAAAGAGCTGTTGAACTAAAAGGATGAGCTAAACAAGTAAGGGGGGCTGTAAGGGTCTTAGTTAGATCATTGTCTACCAATTAGGATCCTGTGTAATTACATCACTAACTGCTAGAATCATATAAATGTACTGCATGTAAGCTAATATACGAAGTCAGTTCCAGCTTCTATGAAGTTGATGTCTGGCATTCCTGACCCGCTCCAAGCTGCAACAAGTGGCGCCCAAACAGGGACAAGATTCCGAACAGGGACAAGATTCCGAACAGGGACTAGTGCAGGGACCTGGCACAACAGTGCGGGATTCCGGAGGACGACGTACGGGTGCAGCCGAGTGATCTGATCAAGACGGGGACCGGAGCGGGTAAGCCGGCCGTGATTGCGCACACGGAAAAGACGGCGTTGGGGGGCAAGAAGCTGGGGCCCGGGACGGAAAGACGTCGTCAGGGAAGGGCTAGAAGCAGAGACCCCGGTGTACGTACAAAATGGAGCGAGAAGCTGCTGTACAACTGCTGCTGGACTTATTAGCAAAGAGGGAGGCAGCAGTGAGCATGAAGAAGCTGTATGAGCTGTGTAAATGGGCTAGAGACAAGGGACACTTGCAAAGACCCAAGCTGAAGTGAGGGGGTTCTGAGCCCCACCGTCGCCCAAAGGACATCACAGGTCCACCGCCGGATCGTGAGCCTCCCGAAGCTGCGAGCAGTGTACCTGTAAGGGCCTTTGCAAGCACTTCAGGACCAGGACCGCCACACCACCGAAAACCGCTGGTGTCTGGAGATCCATTGCCAACCCCACCCCCCCACATGCGTCCTCATCTGTGCCTGTGGTGCCTGCACTGTCTGTGCCCCCACTCCCAGACTCCCCCCCCGTCGTGCCTAAGAACGGCCCGGCTGGGTCCAGGACTTGTTAGATCACCTTTAAAAAAGGAGAAGGGGGGCCAGGGAAGAAAAGGCGAATGAGATCAAGGAGACTTACGTTGCTGAGGGCTTGACAACAGCCAGGAGGGAGGTGCAGGGGGATTTGATCCGTCTTTTAAAGTGGGGGTTGAAGAACTGTAATGCTTTAAGTGAGGACAGAAACCGTTATTAGGGCTATTATTTCTGTTTGCTATGTTCATCCCTATTATGTGTTGTATCCTTTGTATATTGATGCTGATACAAGGTATGGTTGAAAGGTGGAAATTTGTACGATCCGTAGAGTCATAAAACTATTGTACAAAATAGAACCCAAGACCTTGAGAAAGAAGATGTTTGCCTGCCCGGTCTGAGTGATAAGGAGCATGGAGGCGGCTGCCCAGCCAGGCTCACAGCCGACCTCCTCCGAAAGCAGCTGAAGGCGGCTGCTCGACCGGGCTTGTAGCCAAACTTAATGGCAAACATCCTCTAAACTAATTTGAAGGTCAAAACATCCGAGAGGGAGGGAGATGAGAAAGGCAGGACCCTCAGACTGACGGCTGGGACCACTTACTGGTATGCGCACCTGCGTGACCAGGAGGGAAGGTTATGTGACTGAAGGCGGGTTTGTCCGCCCCCCGGTCTGCCTGCTGGCACGTACTGGCCCTACGTGGCAGGATGCACCGGGCATAAACAGACAGTGCAGAAAGAGGGGGGGTGAGACTCCTAACACTGAGGCCCACGTTGTCTCTGCGGGGACGCCCGCTGAGTTAGGAGCCTGTCAGCAACCCTCTAATCTGCCACCTCGAGAGAATGTTCAGTCTCAGTGTCCTGCCGACAAGTATTACCTCACGAGTAATTAGTCATACTTTGCTTCTTTAACGTGCTTTCACCTGAATAGTCGTAGCCACTTTGTTCTGTGTGATTATTGCCGAATCCTAAACCCATTCGCAACCTAATTGGCAACAAGGATGGGATTAGGCAATTGAGACAGTGGAACTCACTAGAGGAGTGCACAGCTACGTGAGGTCGTGCCACTGGATAGAAACTGTGTTTGTGCTGTTTGTGTGTGTGGTCTTTAGATCTTTATTGTGTAATATATATATCAGCAGAGAGGGCTGAATAAGCACAACAAGAAAGTGCAGAATTCGAAAGCGGGAAAGCCAGGAATAACTCAGACTATGGCGTTCCCCCCCCCAACCAGTGGAGGATTGGGAGCCGTACTCTGACTTGTATCCTTGGAAAGAGACTAGGGAAGTACTTCAGCATGGGAAACAAGAATGAAGCAACGGCCAAGCTCCAGTGCAACTGGCACGGAAGGACCGGCAACAGTCCTTACAAATTGTAAAAGCCTCAATGCTACTGGAGCGGGGGCCTCCTTAATATATAGAAATCCCAAGCAATTTCTGGGGAGGAAACCAAATTGAAGCTATGCAAACATAAATAGAAATGGAAATCGAGAACCTTTCAAAATGATTGGGACATCTTAATAATCGATTTGAAAGATTGTTTTTTCACCATACTATTGCATCCTGAGGACCATGACATAGTGGAACATATGAACCAAACGCTGAAATGCCAGCTATAAGAAAAAAAAAAAAAAAGGAAAAAAAAAGGAAAAAGAAAAAAAAGGGAAAAAAAAAGGGGGGGAAAAAAAGAAAAAAAAAAGAAAAAAAAAAGAGGAGAATTGGAAATTATGCCTGCAGAAAAATTGGCAAGAGCAGAATATGTTTTAAAATTTTGAGATTACCCCAGGACAGCCTAGTCCCTCTGATGGTCAAACACAGGGCTGGGCTAAAGGGAGCCCTGACAGAAGTAAAGTCGGGTCCGTGTAAGATGATGCTGAGAGACTGGAACACGGGAAAATGGACGGGACCTTTGGACTTGATAACCTGGGGAAAAGGGTATGCTTGTATCGTTACAGATGCTAGAATCAGATGGGTGCCAGAAAAAATGGGTGAGACCTTGGCTGGAAGCAAACTTGCATACATCAGATGTAGCAGGCAAGCAGCTGGTACCCTAGCTGTGGAAAGTGTGGGCCTGCAGAACAACAACATGGGAGGAAGAAGTGTTACTGTTATTATTAGCTGTATATTGTGGCTGTTGGGAGATAATGTTACTTTTAATGCTATTATAGAAGCTGATGCTACTTTTAACACTAATGGATATGTTATGCTTCTTAGGCATATTGTTAATTATACCCAAATCAAGAGTTGTTGGTTTTGTGGGACAGCAGACCAATTTGATGCACTGGTGTTAGGTATTCCTTTAAACAACTGAACAGTGTTGTAGAGCGACAAGAAAAGGATCTTAATAAGCTCCAGGCAGAGGTGGGAGATCTTGAAGAAAGGAACAGAAGTGTCCAGGCAGCACTTGACAGTGCTTACAAGGAACTTGCAGATCTTCATAAAGCTAATGCCACAAAGGACAGTGAGGCACAAGAGGCAGCCCTAAGTCGGGAAATGAAGGCAAAGGAACAACTTGGTTTAGCTTTGGAGAAGGCCCAGGATGAGGCACGGCAGCAACAAGAAGCTTTGGCGATTCAGGTGGCAGACCTGCGGCTAGCGCTGCAACGTGCAGAACAACAGGCAGCAAGAAGAGAGGACTACTTACGGCAGGAAATCAGTGAACTACAACAGAGACTGCAAGAAGAGGAGAGTCGGAACCAAGAACCGAGCCAAAGTGTTATATCTGCTACACGGCCACTGCTTCGGCAGATAGAAAATTTGCAAGCCATGCTGGGAGCGCAAACCTCCTTGTGGGAAAAATTGGAAAAGAATCCTTCCAACAGACTTGGTGAATCTCAAGCCCTTTTGGCAGCAGCTGCCGAAAGAGAACGGGCTGCAACAGAAGAACTTCTTTCTACTAAAGTTCAGATGTCTTCTACTGAATCCCAGAATAGTCTTTTAAGGCAAGAAAATGCTCATCTCCAGGCTCAACTAGAAGGGGAGAGAAACAGACTGAAGAAAATGGAAAATGAGAACAGTAGATACGAGGTTGAACTGGAAGGTCTCAAAGTTGAGTATGCAAAAACCCTTGAGGAGGCAAGAGGGGAAAAGGAATGGTGTAACGGAAATGTTACCCACAATACGGGAACTATCCAGCCTAGGAAGCTTCCCACCGGGTGGTTTTTGATATGTGGGAACCGAGCTTGGGCTGGCATTCCGTCCCAGCCTATGGGTGGGCCTTACACATTTGGTTGCCTTAGTATGATTTGGCCACATGGCCCTCTGGGGAACAGCAAGACCCTGTTAAGGCAATCAAAAGGAGCAGCGAACTCTCTTAGCTCAGAATGTGAGGATAGTGTTGATCTCTGGAGCACTTTGGAGGTTGTAGCAGCGTCCTTCTTCGTCCCCGGGGTATCAGCCGCGCGGGCACACTGAAATATTGAGCTCCTTGCCTGCTAGGCCTTGAAACAAGCGAATGCAACCGGTACTGTGCTTAGTGAGCTGTCAGATGATTTAACCCAGGTGCAACACGCTGTACTGCAAAACTGTGCCACTATTGATTTCCTGCTTCTTGCTCATGGACATGGGTATCAGGACTTTGGCAGCATGTGCTGCATGGACTTGAAGGATCATTCGGCAGCCATACACCGCCAGATCCATGACTTGATCAAGCACACGGAGAAAGTAACAAAGGATGTGGGATTTTTTGGTCTAGATGGAATAACAGACTGGTTAGGAATTGGGGGATGGATAAAATCGTTGATGAAATCGCTGTTAATGTTACAATGGGGACTGTTGCTTGTAATTGGCTTAATGATTGGTTGTACCTGTTTGCATGCTTTAATGTCACGTTTGTTAACTGCTTTTTCATGCAATCCGAATCTGACACCTCAAGGCTGGCTTGCTTCCCGGGGTCATCTAATCTAAAGAAAAAGGGGGAATTGTAGAGGAATGGTTAGAGAGCCGCGAACATGGCTGCCCAGCAGGCCTGCTCAATTCCAGCCTTCAGGTTTCAGTGAAAGAACAAAGGGACTGCTAACTAGGAGATAAGGAAGTAGACCAAGGTCAGAGGGAATAAAAGAGCTGTTGAACTAAAAGGATGAGCTAAACAAGTAAGGGGGGCTGTAAGGGTCTTAGTTAGATCATTGTCTACCAATTAGGATCCTGTGTAATTACATCACTAACTGCTAGAATCATATAAATGTACTGCATGTAAGCTAATATACGAAGTCAGTTCCAGCTTCTATGAAGTTGATGTCTGGCATTCCTGACCCGCTCCAAGCTGCAACATACAGGTATCCAGAGGCTCTCCCAAGCTCACAGGATTGGACGCTGGCCATTGCTTAGCAGATTGCTAGACCGCATTTGCATGGCCCAGTCACAAGCTCCCTTCCTCAACTGGTACGGGCAAGTTTCCGTAAGTTGCTTGCTTAGAAACAGCAGCTTCCTTATTCCATCTTGGTCAAGGACAGGTCATTGCCACCTCCCTGTACATTACTTGACAAGCTGCGGGTTGTGCATCCCAAGATGACCCCGATCAGCCAGCCACTCTTCCACAATTCCCCCTTTTTTTTTCTTTTGCAGCAACCAAGCCTTGTTAGTGAGCGAAAACATCAGGCATTTGATGCAAGAAAACACGCAGCTAAGGATTCATAACACAAATAGCAATACAAGCAAGAATGTTAAACCCGTCTTTAGTAATGAGCATGGCCAGCCCTCAAGCCCAAGCCAGTCCGATAGCCCATTGAGACCAAAGAGGCCGATGTCCTTTTGGGTCTTCTGGGTGTGCTCCGTCAACTGTTGGATCTGCTGGTGGATTACCTTAGAATGGTCTTGTGGATCCATGCAGCATATCCCGTCAAAGTCTTCACATCCGTGCCCGTGGGCCAGTAGCAGGAAATCTATGGCTGCTCTATTCATCCAGTATCATTTTTGTAACACTGCCTAGCTACATGCGTAGTTACATTGTTATTGGTTACACACAGCTGTCCTCGTGCAATGTGACACACGGGATTGGTTGTTGCTAGCCGATCATGCATTTATTTGATTGGCCTGTACATAAGCCGCACCTCCATCCTGCTCCGCATGGCCAAACTTGCTTTCAGTTTCGTTCCTTCCTACTTCCCCTTTTCTGCAGCTCATGACCTACAGTACCCCTGTCCCCTTTTTGTTCTTCAGCCAGCCAACCCTCCCCTAAGGCCTTTCAATCATATTAGACATACATTTCAACAAGCAAGGTACAATTAACACAACATAAACACCACCATCCCTGCACTTCGGATTAACAATTGTAACCATCCCGAAATTCCCCATCCACTTAACAAGTTGTCACATTGGTCTGCTGTTCCGCAAAGCGAACAACTCTTAACTTGGGTATAACTAACAATCTGCTTTAAGAGCATGACAACTCCATTACATAAATACAGCC
The DNA here is from genome assembly GCF_059628265.1 of Tinamus guttatus. Lineage (NCBI taxonomy): Eukaryota > Metazoa > Chordata > Aves > Tinamiformes > Tinamidae > Tinamus > Tinamus guttatus. Next base: position 81,539 of record NW_028289514.1, on the reverse strand, counting down.
TCCCTTGCCTCAGGTATCATGGAGGCACACACCAAGGCTTCCTTTAAGTGATCAAGGAATGACATGTATGACTTCCCACTCACTTGTTTCTCCCACGTCAAGGCAAGTTTCCTTTACCATATCCGCTCCCCCTCCACCCTGAGTCCCCTTTTCAAGCTTCTCAAGATGATCCAGTAAGCCTTTGGCCCAGCAGGGCCGTTCTTCATTCTTGGGTGGAGGGTCTGGCAATGGAGGCGCAGATGGAGCAGGCGCAAGTTGCTTCTCAAACACCAGCGTCTTCCGACGTCACGGTGGCCCTGTTCCTGAAGTGCTCGATAGGGTAGACAAGACCGACTTCCACGTAGTCGCCAGGTCTCTCACATTTTTATCCTCGCTGGCGATGCGATCCCAAAGCAGCCACCCCATGTCTTCCCATGTCGAATACTAATCGTGGCTCAGCTTTGAACCCATTCACTCTGCACCAGATCGAAAGCTTGCAGCGGGTCTGTTCATTGTGCTTGATTCCTCTCATAGAATATGTTGGAGGAGCTTGGGGTTTTGCAAGTGTCCCTTGCCTCGTGCCCATTTGCACAGCTCATAGAGCTTCTTCATACTCACAGTCGCCTCTCGCTTGGCGAGAATTTGCAATAGCAGCTGCGTTGCCGCCTCCCTATCCATGGTTAAGGCAGTCTTCGCGGAGGGGCCCTGTGACTTCTACCCCTGGACCTGTGCCCTTGCACCCAGTCCCAGTGTGCCAATGCACTCACCGCCACGTGTCGATCCCCCGGTCTCCGCTCACCACTCAGCGTGATGTTCCAAGACCGACCGTTCCCGTACCGTTGTGCCAGCTCCAACGAATACCCGCACCATTGTGCCAGGTCCCTGTTCGGGCACCAGATGAAGGAGATCGACCCGGATTACAAGATACAGACTCAATGTGAGTTTTCCATCTTGCTCTGTTTATTAACCGAGGTATGCAAACATTTATACCCTACAGGTATCCAGAGGCTCTCCCAAGCTCACAGGATTGGCTGTTGGCCATTGCTTAGCAGATTGCTAGGCCGCATTTGCATGGCCCAATCACAAGCCCCCTTCCTTAACCGGTACGGGCAAGATTCCGCAAGTTGCTTGCTTAGAAACAGCAGCTTCCTTATTCCATCTTGGTCAAGGACAGGTCATTGCCACCCCCCCTGTACATTACTTGACAAGGCGCGGGTTGTGCATCCGAAGATGTCCCCGATCAGCCAGCCACTCTTCCACATTTTGCTGCCGAAAGGAATGCTGGAAGTGTGCTTTAGTGATAGCATGGAGTTAGGAGATGGAAGAAGCACAGAGCCCCATTTGGAGTGAGGCTGCAAAGAGCATGCCAAGGGAAGTGTGAAGCAGTGCCAAGACCCATACCTGGCACAATTTGTGGTTGGGATGAGAACCGGGGTTGTTGGTGTTTTCCTGCCGAAAGAAATGCTGGTAGTGTGCTTTAGTGATAGCATGGATTTAGGAGATGGAAGAAGCACAGAGCCCCATTCGGATTTAGGCTGTAAAGAAGATGCCAAGGGAAGTGTGAAGCAGTGCCAAGACTCTTGCTGGGAACAGTTTGTGGTTGGGGTGAAAACCAGGGTTTTTGGTGTTCTCCTGACGAAGTAAACGCTGGAAGGGTGCTTTAGTGATAGCATGGAGTTCGGAGATGGAAGAAGCACAGAGCCACATTTGGAGTGAGGCTGCAAAGAGCATGCCAAGGGAAGTGTGAAGCCGTGCCAAGACTCATGCTGGGAACAGTTTGTGGTTGGGGTGAAAAACAGGGTCGTTGGAGTTTTCCCGCTGAAAGAAATGCAGGAAGTGTACTTTAGTGATAGCATGGAGTTTGGAGATGGAAGAATCACAGAGCGCCTTTTGGAGTGAGGCTGTAAAGAGCATGCCAAGGGAACACTGAGCCGTGTCCAGCTTTCACCTGCTCTCTCCTGCTCTTTGCAAGACCGTCCCTACCAAATTGGCAGCACTCCACCCGCACGACTTCTTTTTGCATCATCGTGAGAAGTGACTCCAATTGGGACATGCGAAAATGAAAGCGCTGCTAGTGAAGGACCCAGCTGCTTTCTGGCACTTAGCGGGCCACAACGGCGCATTCCTCCCATTCCTAAAGTAGTCTTCCCTGATCCTTTCTGTAGGAAATCTCCTGGATGGATCCTACTGGCAGAATCGACCGGTGGCTCTAGGAGCTCTGCAAAGGCCAAACAAAGTGACTCGAGGCACTACAAGGACTAACACCCTGAACATTGCTATTTAAATGCTGCAGTTGTGCCAGCTTTGCAAGAGGAAGCATTGGTATATTTTCGACTTTCTCTTTCAAATAGTATCTGGACTATCTCCTAAAGGAAACACTGAAAGTACGCTGAACGATATCCAAACTTAAAAGGTCTTAGTGACCTTTTTCTTAATGAGAATTTCTGAGACATGGGATTTAGCAATTCAAGGACAAGGATAGGGAACTTTTTCCAGCAACTTTTCAGTCTTTCAAGTTTTAGTCAAGCACCACATCATTGCTTTAATGGTAGGCCAACTGAAATGAAAGCTGTAGCATGAACCATCTCATTGCTCTCTGAAGAATTTTGAAAATACGTATAATCCTTTTCCACGAACTTCCGAAATGAGATAGCTTCTTCAGCAAAGTGATGAATGCCTTTGGTTTCATTTTCTTCCCAGCCTAATTGCCAGCATTTACCCTTGCCTAATCCTTTTCTGGAGACTTCTTCTCCCGCTGTTCTTCTGAAATGAATTCAACCACACCTAAGGTTTGCTGTCCAGTGATGTGCAACCAAGTTGTTCCTTGCCTGTCTCACCCTCTTCTTTCTAATCCGCCACCGTTGTTTGAAATTTGCAGTTTTCCACTGGATTTAGATAAGGAACAACAGTATACAGGGGTCATTTGCAGCATGTGGAGAGTTGTAGTAGTTGGTGAAAGATTCTGGGGTTGATCCCTGGCTGTCCGAGAAGGGCACGTTGCCTCGTTTTCAAGATCGAGCATCTGCGATGCATAAAATACACCAAATCTATCAGGCAGAAACTTAGGGTTAATCGTCTTAATCTTCAACTTAAGAATTCTCATTTGTTATGGGTGATGCTGTAGATCCGGGCTCCTCAAACTACGGCCCGCGGGCTGGATACGGCCCCCCCGAGGTCCTCAATCCGGCCCACCGGTATTTACAGAACCCCCCTGTCCCCCCACCAGGGGTTGGGGGGAAACCAAACAGCCGCAGATGACTTCCTGCTGCTTAATCTGCGCGCCGGCCTCCGCAGCCCCCAAGCACCTGCCGGGCCTGGGCTGAAACCGGCGCCTCGTCCTCGACCTGCCACCCCCAGGGGCGCCTGTCAGCTACAAACCGCGTCGCCACCGCCCCGTCCTCCTCCTCCTCCTCCTCCGCGACGCGCGGCAGGTGAGAGGCGCGGGCATCTCCTCTGCCGGGCAAGCTCCCTCGGCAGCCTCTGGACTGTGAGGTCCAGCCAACTTGGGTGGATCGCCAGAGCCCCGGCGTGCCAAAGTTCCTTCGGTCCCTTCTGGCCACCCTGGGCTGAGGAGGGGGGCGGCAGCATCAGTGAGGGGGGCGGCTGCCCTGTCTCTCCCTCCCTCCCTCCAGCTCCCGGGCAGGACAAGCAGCCAGCACCGGTGGGAAGCACGTGCACCATCGTGTTAAAAAAAAGAAAAATGGACTCCGAGCGCAGGGTATTCCCAGAAAAGTGGACTTCTGATTATTAGTTTTTCACGGAGGACCGAGTAAGATCTGTTTGTCTGATAGGCCAGAATTCAGCATCTGCGTTCAAGGAATACAATTCGCGTCGACACTACGAAACTCAACATAAAGATAAATAGGATTCTTTGGTTGGACAAGTGAAGTCCAAGTTCAAACGAGAACAAGTTATTGTCCGGACAAGGTCGGACAAGAATGAACTACAACCGCACTAAACCCCAACCGAGAACATAGACCCTGAACCCTTAACCCTAACCCTAAAACCCCTACCCTTAACCCCTACCCCTAACCCCTAACCCTAACCCTAACCCCTAACACCTAACCCCTAACCCTAACCCCAAACCCTAACCCTAACCCCTAACCCTAACCCCAAACACCAACCCCTAACCCCAACCCCTAACTGTAACCCAAACCCTAAACCCAAACCCTAACCCAAACCCCAATCCAAACCCTAATCCTAACCCTAACCCTAAAACCCTAACCCTAACCCCTAACCCTCTAACCCTAACGTCTAACCGTAAACCCTAACCTCTAACCCTAAACCCTAACCCCTAACCCTAACCCCTAAGCCCTCTAAACCCTAAACTCTCTAAACCCTAAACCCTCTAAACCCTAACCCCTAACCCTAACCCCTAACCCTAACCCTAACCCCTATCCCTTCGGAGGAGGAGGAGGAGGATAAAGAGGAGGAGGATTTGGAGGATTTGGAGGAGGATTTGGAGGAGGATTCGGAGGATTCGGATTTGGAGAATTTGGATTTGGAGGATTCGGAGGAGGAGGAGGAGGAGGAGAAGGAGGAGGAGGAGGAGGAGGAGGAGGAGGAGGAGGACATACAACTGCACTAAATCCAAATTGAGCTCTTAACCGTAAGTACAACAAAATTAAACCCGAACATCTATCTCAAACCCAGATCCTACCCCTAACCTTAACTCTTAACTCTATCCCTTATCCCTATCCCCAACCCCTAACCTTAACTGTTAACTCTATCCCTTATCCCTAACCCTTATCCATTATCTGTAACCCCTAACCCAAACCCCTAACCCTAACCCCGAACCCCTAACCCCAACCCCTAACCCTACCCCCTAACACTACCCCCTAACCCTACCCCCTACCCACTACCCCCCACCCCCTACCTGCTAGCCCCTACCCCCTGCCCCCAAACCCTAACTCCTATCCCCAAACCCTAACTCCAAACCCCGAACCCCTAACCCCGAACCCTAACCCATAACCCTAACCCGTAACCCCAACCCCTAACCCCAAACCCTAACCCCGAACCCAAATAACCCCAACCCTAACCCCAAACCCAAATAACCCCAACCCCAAATAACCCCAACACCGAACCCTAAATAACCCCAACGCCAACCCCAAGCCTGATCCCTAAATAACCCCAATCCCGAACCCTAAATAATCCCAGCCCCAAACCCAAGCCCGAACTCTAAATACCCACAACCCCAAACCCTAAATAACCCCAACCCCAACCCCAAACCCTAAATAACCCCAACCCCAAACCCAACCCCAAACCCTAAATAATCCCAACCCCGAACCCTAAATAACCCCAACCCCAACCCTAACCCCAACCCCTAAACCTAACCCCTAACCCCAACCCTAACCCCAAACCCCCAAACCCAACCCCACCCCTAACCCCTAACCCTGAATGACCCTAACCACTAACCCTAACCCCCTAATACCACCTCCAACCTCCCTCAGCCCCTCCACCCCTACCCCCTCACCCCCACTGCTCACCCCTAACCCCTACTCCTAAATAACCCTAACCCTAACCCCTAAACCTAAATAGCCCTGTTCCTAACCCTCTAACCCTAACCCCGGACCCTAACCCCTACCCCTCTAACCCTAACCCCGAACCCTAACCCCAACCTTAACCCCTACCCCAACCCCTAACCCTAAACCTAAACCCTCACCCTAATCCTAACACCCTAACCCAACCCTAACCCATGTGCATGTGGGATGGTGCACATATTTGGCAAACCGTGCGAAGAGAGACGTGTGTTAACCCTGGCCTGTGCGCCCATTCCATCCTCACAATGAGGACAAAGCTGTCATTGTAGCATTGCTGGACTTTGCTAGCCAGCATCCCAGTCTGTACAACGTGGTCAATGCTTGCTCGGCAGCGATCCCCAGAGCCAATGAAGACGCTATAATATTTTTCTCTGTTGTCCCAAAGTCACCTCGGCACAGGTGCCGTTCAGGGGAAGAAGCCACACACCAGGGGAGGAATACAAGTCCCTTCATGTCCCCGTTCTCGAAGAGTCCACCCGCTTTCTGGTGCATGGTGTTTGTGTCATACATGCCGCGTGCTCTGGGGCTCCTGTGCAGCCGACTCGAGTGGTAGTGCCGTTCCGCAGCCTCTGCTGAGCACTATCTGAGTCTCGTGCTGATCTCACAATCTTCCCAGAGACAGGACGCTGAGGTAAACGGTGCAACAACAGTGTTGAGACAAACACAATCCACAACTGTCTCTTACAGCAGGTCAAGGCATTACTAACTGCAAGGGCTTCCACATGGATGACGAGATTGAAAATTAAGAAGCGGGGGAGGGTTTAACTCAGCTTCTAGCCTGGCTGGCCCCGAGGGAAAAGCATCAAAGGTACCAGATCTCCAGACTCGGGCTAGGGAAAATCTGAGAAGAGCACTTTGGCCAGATGGGGACAATGCATTCATTAATGGTTCTTCAAAAGTAATAGAAGGGAAATGGGCCACAGGATATGCCATCATTAAGGGAACGGATCTGCTAGAGGAAGGAAAGCTGCCATCTCCCTGCTCAGCCCAAACCACAGAATTGTATTCTCTAATAAGAGCCTGTGAATTATACCAAGGCAACGTAACAAATATCTTTACAGATTCTAAATATGCATGTGGGATGGTGCATAACTTTGGAAAACTGTGCCAAGAGAGAGGTGTGTTAACTTGCCGGAGAAAGGCATTGGTACAAAGGCTGTGATTACCTGCCTCCTGGAGGTAGCAAACCTGTTAACCTACCCAGGAGAGTCTCGATAATTCACATCAGGGCACATCAGACAGGACACTCGGAGGAGGCGGTAGGCACCATCCTTCCTCTCCTGCCGGTAGTTCAGCCATTACCAGAAAAGATATCTTTTCCTCCAGAAGCATTAGAGATAATTAAAAATAGTGGGGCAGAAGAAAGAAGGAAGCCATTGGGGCTCCCGAGGACTGGCAGGGGCCTTCCTCAAAACCTGCGCTGCCCTTGGTCTTTTTTTTGTTCTGGGAAAATGGGCTATTGAGGGCTGTAAGGCAAACAGCTGAGCCACAAGGGAAGCTGCAAGGGGAGGACGACCCTGGGCTGTGCGCCCATTCCAATGATCCAAGTAGACTCTAGTGAGAGGCCCCGTATAGGGAGCCTTAGGCATCTTCTGGTAACGGTAACAGGATGGCCCAAGGCATTTCTGACTGCCAACTACCTCGGCAACAACTGGCTCTGTAATTAAGGTGTTTTTAGAACAAAGAACTCCAATATATGGGTTGGTAGAGGCGATAGACACAGACAGATGCAACCATTTTACTGGAAAAGTCCTTCAAGGTGTCGTGATTGCCCTGGGGATTCAAGGGGACTTGCATACCCCTTGGCATCTCCAGAGCTCTGGTGCAGTGCGAAGGATGAATGGGAACATTAAAAGGCATCTTCTAAAATTGGTGTTAGAAGCTAAGATGCCATGGAGACAACTTCTACCATTCAAGAATGAGAACAAAACCTAGAGAGACATTCAACTGTTCTCCTTTGAAAGAATATTCGAGATTCCCCACCCTACTAACACCCAAGCTGGCGGGAAGGTAGAGATGAGTGATCAATATGTGGGCAGAATACTTTCCTGTGTAAAGTCTCTCCAGCAGGAAGTCCAGCTCGCACAGATCCTGCCATTGGATTTTGCATGACCAGGACATGGGTTCTTGGCCAAAAAGCGGAAAAAAGCACAACTGGGAGCAAAGTGGAGTGGACCTTAGAACCACAGAAACATCAGTCAAGACAGCTGAGCAAGGATGGCCATGATGCCTGAAATCTGGACTTCTCAGTTGAAGGAAAAGGATGGAAAGCCCCGGATAACTCTCCTTAGAGCTGTAACGCTGTCTGGGGTTGGGTCAGGAGAATAAATGCTGGGTCTGTGGGAGTCCAGGAGGATATGAAGACTAGCCATGGTTGCCAGCCCTATGGAACCCAGGTGCTTAGTTAATAACTTATGCAGAGTTCGCTATGCTTCTAAAGATGGGTGTAGAGGTTTGTAAAAACAAATATTGAAAAAAAAAAGGAGAGGGAGGGATTGAGTGGAATACACAAGTTTGTGTATTCACAAATAAGGGGACTCCCCCACAGTCTTTGGCTGATGAGTGGGACAAAGGAATATATGCAGGAGAGGAGACTGAGCGGAGCCATGAGTGAGTGGGACAGGAGAGCATAGGCCAAAAGGAGGGCGAGCTCAGGTGAGAGCAGATGGAAGGAGGCAGGAGTTTGGTGTAGGCAGGCCGGGAAGGATGTAACTTCTGAGTACCTTGGCCAACGGGGAAAAGGAGAGGGCGTCCCTCACTCGAGAAATTAGGATAAAAGGGGGCTGCATCCTCCAGCAGTTGGAGAGACCCCACAGGGATATGCCTGGTGGACTCTTCCTTTATTCAAATAAAGTTTTAAGATTCCTCTGTCTCCTTTTTGGACATGCAGCTCTTGACAGTGAGATTTTCCGCACACAAGTTACTTACACTGTTGTTTTGCAGAATTAAATTAGCCTGTTAGCAACCACTGTTAATAAAGGGAACATTAAATCCACTCACATTCTCAATATTGAACAAAGCTGACCATAATGGAAAGGGAATGTAAAAGATCTTTGTGCAAGTATTCTGAGAGACCAAATTATCAAGTGGATATAGAACTGTATGTAACAACCATACTTAGAAAAGCATTTACAGACTCTAGTATAAAATGAGCTTCAAGCTGAACAAACTCTGCAAGGCATTGCAATATCAAAGAAAAAGACAGCTTTCAAGCCATGAATTTGAAGGAAAACTAACATTTCACAGAGGCCTTTTGTGATACTTCTATTCCTCTTTTTCATCATAGGTCTTCTTGATAACATTCAGATCTATTTTTAAAATAAACTGTTTTTTTTCTTTTTTTTTCTTGATAATGTGCCAATATTTTGTGAGAGAATTAATTATTCCTGAAGTGATTTAAAAGACTCACTTTGTCATCTTTTTCCCCCCAAAATCCTTCCCATTCTGGAATGATGCATGTCACATGCCTAAAAGTGTGAAGAACTACAGCATAAATCCAAAATTAATCTTCATTTCCTGATATACAGAAATAACATCAAGCTAGAAGAACGCTTCTGCATTAACAGGATAACTGGAAAAACACTGTAATGATATCCATTTAAAAGGAATTCTAGAACAGCAGTTACTGAATTCCATTCATTACAAATAACACTATAAAGCCACGAATTGGAATCAATTTACACACTGACACCTGAAGAAATGTATTGTTTGTATTTTTCCATCCTGTGCCAAGTGCATAGAGGTATTTTCTTTCATTCATTTCTCAAAAATACAAACATCTCTTCCTTGAAATTCTGTAAATTTGATGGCTTCACAAGTATACGCAAAATAATTTTCACAAGCTTGTTATGCACTGTTACCAATGTTCTTCATGTGTAGATTTTATTGAGTATTTCATTGTTAAATTCCTACAAGCAGTAAAAAAGAGACCTGATTTACAGTGTTTCCATATCTGTTGCAGAAGAACAAATACTGGCATTGTGTCATTAATACAGAACTTCAATACAGAACTGCTACTTGTTTAAAAAAAAACTAACATTGCCCTATATAAATAACAAAATACATAAAAAAATACATGAAGAACAAAATACTTTACCCAGACAATAGGTTCATTTCTATGTCCACATTTCTGCTTCCATAGGGGAATCTGAAAGTCGTAAGTAATTTTAAATAAAGATTAACACAAGTGGTTCTTTGCCAGGCGACACATCGCACCCGCTTATACCTGTGCTGCAGAAAAACAAAACAAAACAAAACAAAAAAAAACAAAACCACAGCATCAGTTTTGACATTTCCAGAGCACTCAGCAGCCAACAGCACCGCCTAAATACACCATTCTGCTACACTGGCAGGTTACAGGAAAGATGTGTTGTCTTACGAGCAGCTCCGAAAGCATGAGATAAGTAGGGATCATCAATATGGATCAGTACAGGGTGATCCATAGGCCTCCTATCTGGGCCAGCTGCCAGGCCCCAGAAGCCCAGGCACCCCAAGGCCTTTGAGGCAGCCCCAAGTGCTTCTAGGGCTGCCTTTAACCACAACCCACCGGCCTCCTCTCACTGGAGGTGAAAACTGCACAGAATTCCTCCAGGGGGTACTGATCCCAGCTTCGGGTGTAGCCACACAGCTTCCAAACACCTTCCTCACCCCGCCGCCCCATTTCATGACCTCGCTGCCATTTCATGTCCCCGCCGCTCTGCGCAGGGGCAGATGTTCCTGAAGTTGTCTTCATGTGAAAATCTTTTATTCTGAGGAGAAAACAGGAGCTAAAAATGTTTTCATACCTGAAAGCCTGTTGTCATCTCGAGACTCACTGATTTAGAAAGAAAGTACATGGGTGCATCACAGGGTAAATGAATAGAAGAAATTACTTGCTGGGAGGCTGCTTGAACACTGGCTCGTGTTGCCAGGAAAGACTGTGGTGGGGTCTCAGTCCCTGGATATCTGAGAATGGCTGAGGTCGGAAGGGACCTCTAGGGATCGTCTAGTCCAACCCCGCTGCTCAAGCAGGGTCAAAGCTGACAGGACCTGGCCCCGGTGACCTGGGCAGGGGGCTCCAGCCCTGTTTAATACTTGCCTTGTGTCCTTTTTTTTTTTTTTTTTTTTAATAGAGGAAAGCAAAATGGTGTTTTCCCCACTAAGGGCAACTTTTCCATTGGCAGTGTGGAATAGCACTGTTTCTGGGTATGGGGCAGGTCGCATAGTGCTGGCCCATCCCATTTACAACCCGTCTCCGCGGGTGCACAAGGCCGGAGCTCTCCATACCGGGAAGCTGCAGCCATCCCACGGCTATTCCAGGAACTGCGAACGACCCGGGACACCGAGCGCAGGGGCGGCGCCTTTAAGGGGTGGTTCTGGGAGAGCCCCGCCTCCCAGCAAAAAAGGGCAGGGTCGGGGCCCCCCTCAGCCAATCAGGCGCCGGCAGAACAGGCGGCCCCAATGTGGAGGCGCGCTGCGCTGTGAGAGTGGCGCTGCGCTGTGTCCCTCCGCCGCGAGCCGGGACTAGCGGCCGCAGAGAAAAGAGTCCGCGGGGGGAGGCGGCCGGCGGCGCTCGGCGGGGGCAGGCGGGAGCCGCGCGGGCTGGCGGCGCGGCGGGGCGGGGAGCGGCGGGAGCGGCGGGCAGGAGGCGGCGCGGCAGCGAGCGGAGCGGAGCGGAGCGGGGCACGGCGCGGCGGAGGGATCCGTGGGGAGGGCCACGGCTGCGGCGGGGGGGAGGGCACCGCACCAGAACTCGCGGTGTCGCCGCGTGTTGCCCTGCGCCATGGCGGTGCCGCCGTCCCGCCGGGCAGGGACGGCAGTGACCAGTTTACCCCGCTGCGCGGTGGCCCTCGCGCCCGGGCCCGCCGCCGCTGCGGATGGCGCCAGGGATGCGGCTGCAGCGGAGGAACCAGAGCCGAGAGCGCAGGAGCAGGGGGTGAGCGCGGCGGGAGGGCGCAGGCGGCTGCAGGAGGGCGGCCCGGAGCGCGGGAAGGGGCCGGCAGCAGCCCCAGGGCAACCCCTCGCCCCCCGCCTCCAGCTGTGGGACCCCTGGGACAGGGCCGCCCGCAAGGGAAACCTGTGACACAGTCCAGGGAAATGTGTAGAGTTACCCCCTGGGGTGCTTTTAAAACAAAGCAGTGTTTAGAAATCATCTCTACTTTGTACTTAATTATGTCAGTCATTTGCATAGCGCAAAATGGTTAAAGTTTTTTTTTTTTTTTTTTTTAAGGGAATTGACACGGATCCAGCGAACATGAGCGCAACTGTGGCTGGCATCAGCGCAATGCAGATAGATAGTGCGGTAAGTGATTTAAGTTGTTGTGTTAGAGGGATTTTTCCAGGGTTTCTGATGGAACCTTTTGCAGCTTTCTTTAATGTGTGAAATTATTCTGTTGAATTGATCTTTAGGTCCAGTTTGATGGTGTGGATGGTCTTTCTGACCAGCTTGCAGCGTTTAAAGAGATGGTGCTTTTTCCAATGCTTTACCCAAAAGTTTTTGAGAAACTCCAAATTCAGCCGCCAAGGTAACACAGCTTTACAAAATGCTAATTCCGCTGTTTTGGGGAGGATATTACACTGAGGCATCAATGTATTTGTTTGTGCTTCAAACATTTGGGCATTTTTTTTTAGTAGTGAAAATATTTTATTTAAAATGTATAAAATCTTGAGCATGTGCAGGTTCAAAATGTAAGCAAAGGCCTTGGCATGATCAAAGACCTAGTGTGTGGTGCTTGAAAAAGGGAGTATATTAGACAACTCGAATTGAAGAACTAGCTAGTATTATAAAACTTGGAGCCCCAGAAGTTGGCTCTTGTTTGGCTCCCTTCTGCCGTGGTCCTTGTGGCGCCTGGGGGCCGTTTTGGACGTGTCCTGCTGGACACTGCCCTCTCTCCAGAGCAGAGCGGGGGTCTGAGTTTGTTAATGCCCTTGGTTAACTTTGCTTATTGGCATGTGACATCCCTTAGAAACACAAAACTTCCTCCTGCTCTGACTGTTCTCACAATTTGGCTGTTACTGCAGTTCTGGATATAAAGTGTGTTGGTTCGGAGGAGGGGGTTGATCATCTTAGGGATGGGGCTTCAAATGGGCGTTTTTGATAATTTTGTCCCATGTGAATCTCTCTTTATTACACAGGCTGCTTATTCTACGGCCCTCCAGGGACTGGAAAGACCCTGGTTGCCTGGGCCCTTACCAACGAGTGCAGCCAAGGTGGCAGGAAAATATCCTTTTTCATGAGAAAAAGTGCTGACTGCCTCAGTAAGTGGGCAGGGGAGTCGGAGCGCCAACTTCGTTTGCTCTTTGAGCAGGTAAGGTTGCAGTGTGCTCTGGCAGAGCTGGGACTGTAATCTTTTGTGATGAAGATTTTGGAGGAAGACTTGTCTTTTTTTTCACTTTTATTTTATTTATTTATTTATACTGTCCATTTCTAAGACTGAAATGGGAACACTGGTGTTCTCTTTCCCAGTGCCTCTGTACTTTGGATTGGAGAGTTGAAATCTTGGAGATGTGTTGGGGAAGATTTAAAAAAACAAACAAAACCCCCAAAATCCTCAAACCACAATTTTTTTCCCCACCAAAACCACAGAGGAGGTTGCACAAGATAATGGCTCAGGTTCAGAGGGAAACAGATGCAGGAGGAGAACACGTCACTCCATCAGCTCAGTTGTTAGAGATCTCCGTTGCTCTAAAAATCTGCTCCAGGGATGTTGCAACCACAGCGCATTTCACGCGTTTCCTCGTAGGGTAGCACCATTTTACTTACGTCATATTCCTGCATCCCGGTTCTATTCCAGGCCCATAAATTTCGTCCTTCCATCATTTTCTACACATAATGTGCTTTATCTTTGTGGAAAGAAGACCAAAATCTGTTTATATATGAAATATTATCCTGCAAACTTGTAGCTCAATTATACTAAATTTCATGTGATTTTAAGCAATAGTTTAAAAGCATTCACTCAGCTTGATATCAGCATAACGTTTAAGTGACCTTCTCTATTTTTGAGAGCCTTAAAATGGGCCCTCTCACTCATCAGCATCTTAATGAGCAAAAGCTTGTCCTTTCTCAGGGATCACTAGAGAAAATAATGCATAACTTAACAAAATTTACTAACCCAGTGAAGCAAAATAATGTGCTTTTTTTTTTTTTTTTTTTTCCTGCTAGCTCAGTTGTATCAACACTGCTGGCCCTTATGGATGGGTTGGATACCAGAGGAGAAGTCGTCGTCATTGGAGCCACCAACAGGCTGGGTTGGATAGATCCTGCGCGACGCAGAGCCGGGCGCTTGGAGCGAGAATTCCTTTTTAAACTGCCAGATAAAGAGGTAGGAACTTGTATTCAATCCTGGTGCTCATCCAGCAAATCCTTCTTGCTGACAAAGCCGTGTCAAAACACGGTGTCGTGGAGCAGGTAAGCGGGAATGCAGCCCCGTGCAGCTCACACACAGGAGCAATATCCTGAGAGACCGTCCTGGTGCGGAGGGTGGACACGGTACGAAAGAAGAGGGACAAGCCCTAGGGAACTCCATTGTCCCAAATAAAAATGAGTAGGTTTAAAAGTAGCTTTTCACTAAAATCACTGTTTCTAAGCAATGAAAGAATGGGTATATAACAACCCAAAGTATTAAAAAAAGGAAAATTCCATGTGAAGCTGATTTTTTTTCTGGCTTTTGCTAGTTAGCCAGAATATCTCGACTATTGTTAGGTTTTTGTTTGTATGTTTTAATTAGCACTTCTTGGGAAAAGGATAAAGTGGAGTATGACTGGAAGCAAGTAAAAATGCACCAAGCAGTGTATTTAATGAAACAGTGTATTTTCCATAAGCATTTGCCTCCTGTTTCCATCCAGTTTCTGGATCGGTGATACTAGCTTGAATCACAGTTGCTCTTTGTAGCAATTGCAGCAATTGGAACCAGTGCTAGGATTATTTGCTTGAATGAACTGACAGAAGAGCAAACTAGTGAGTCTGTCATCATGATATCTTGCTACATTTGAGATAAGTTTTCTTTGAGGAAAACCTTTTCTTTGCAGTTTTCTAATGTTTCTTTCCCCAAATCAATAGGTCTCTTACTTGTCAAAACTTAACTTTTATAGAAGCTTTACTTGCCTTTTGGCCTTAGGTCTGCAGAAAGAGTTTAATGGAACAAACAGAAATATTAAGCTTTGAAAAGAAGGGAGTGAATTCACTACACTTTAACAGATTAAGGCAAGTGATTATTTTAAACTTGTAGGAATTTTAATGTGAGGGGTTCTGCCTCTGCCTTTTGACTCAAGATAAACTATAATGCACACACTTTGTTTCTAGGCTAGAAAAGAGATTTTCAAGATTCACACATGAAACTGGACCCCTACACCACGTGACACGTTCCTTGACGAGCTGGCTGAAAAAGCTGCTGGTAAGTTCAAAAATGAAGCGAGTTCCTGCATGTGACTGGGTCTGCAGGAGTTCCAGCTCGTGGCGCACGGCAGGGAGGAACCAGGCTCTTGCAGCTCGCTGCACAACTAGCCAGGGAGCCAGCTGCGTGTCCTCCAAGCCATCAGAGTGAGACACTTCCATCCACTTATTGCTTTACTTTCTGTCTCTCCAAACAGCGAGTGGCTTTTGGGGCAACTTCCTCAGGAGAAAAGTTTTGCTTAGAAGGTTCAGGAGAAAAGTCTGGCTGGTTTGTAAGTGTGCAGGGTGGCTAACAAAACCTCTGTAGTGCAGCAACACTTTTCGCATTTCCTATTAGACTGTTTTAACCTGCATGCAAAGTCTTTGCATGTTGCACTTTGGCACCTTGACCTTTCTGTCTTGCCACAGCCCGACATAATGCTCCATTTGATGTTCTGTTTTACTAGGATACTGTGGTGCTGATATCAAGTCCGCATGTGCTGAAGCCACCCTCTGTGCTTTGCGACGCCGCTACCCTCAGATATACAGAAGCTCTGAGAAACTGCAGCTAGATGTTTCTTCAATTAAAATAACAGCAAAAGATTTTTTCATGGCTATGGAAAGAATTGTACCAGCTTCACAGAGGTCTGCGGCTTTGCCCGGACCAGCATTATCACCCATTTTTAAACCACTGCTTAATAAGACTTTTCAGAGAATTTTACGAGTCCTGCAGAGAGTATTTCCCCACGCAGAACTTGTCCTAAAGAAGGACCAGCAGCAAGGTAGGACAATAACATGTACAAATGGTTAAAACTACTTGTTGTTTTAGCTATCATCATTTCACCTCATAGGAATTGAAGTATTTGTGGATCACACTGTGCGATGTGTGAGATCACATGCGTCACATTTCCTGGCAACATCCTGCTAGCTTTTCTACCTGGAGACTTGCTAGGTTCATTTTTATTGGTAGAACAGGCAGAAAGCCATAAGTGCAAGCAGAGATGCTAGGTGATCCATAATTGCTTCCCCTCTCTGTTCTCCGCTTCTGCTTTCTCCTCCCTGAGTGATCTTGGAGGATCTTTATACAGAAGATGTGTTGATCTACACACCCTGGCTTAGGAGTCTTAAGACAAAGGCCAGTTGGTGGCCATCACATTCACTTAATTCCCATACTTTTACTGTGGGACACAGATTCCAGACACACATGGCCTTGGGGGTTGTGTGGGTGTCTAGCAAGTACAGGAGTTGTTGCTAATAATCACATTTCTTTGTTCTTGGGGCAAAAAAAGGGACTTTTTGCCAATAAAGAAATATAACTTTTGCAAAACATAAGACTTAGGCGAACTTTGTAGAGCCTTGTGCAATCTCTTTAGACCTGTGGTAGGATCAAGTCTTCAAAAATAGCATTTAGTGTGAGCCCATCCAAGGGAGAAAGAGAGATAAGTGGGTTTTGGGGCTGCTTTGGAAGCTGTATTAGAGTGAGACATGCAGACTATCCAGGCAAGTTAAAAAAAAAACCCTTCTTGTCTTGCAGATGATATGAACGCTACTTTACAAAGCGATTTCATCTGGAGTGATGAGGAGTCACTTTCAGCCTTTGAAGATGAGGAGACTTTTCCTGAAAAGACTTGTCGAAAGAAGAAAAACTTCCTTGACTTCAAGAGGTAAATGCCTGTCCCCTTTTAGGTTCAGAATCTTCAGCTTGCTGTGTCTTTGGAAAGAGATTATGCTGCTTGTGTCTTCTCTCAAGAGAAACTTGAAACAGAACAAATTAACATTGATGTCTTTATTCATCACTATGTGTTTTAAACTTGCTGTTTTCTAATTTTGTTCCCAGAAATGCTTCTCACCAGCCAAGGTGTCACAGGCCAAGGCTCTTGCTCTCTGGAGAGCCAGACTGTGGGCAAAACCCCCACTTGCCGCCCGCAGTCATACACGCCCTGGAAAAGTTTCCAGTTTATACCTTGGACCTGCCAGTTCTGTTTGCTAGTGCCTCATGACCAGAGGAAATATGTGCACAGGTATCTTTTTTTTTTTTTTTTTTTCTTTTTTTGATCTCATGAGATTGACTGACTGTCTGTAAACTGCTCGAGTGAGGTAAGTGAAATTGTTAATGGAGGTGGTCTGCTTTTACTGTACATTGCTACTATATTATAACATTTTGACCTTTGATGAGAGATGGACACATAAGCACAGATGTTCTATTGAGTCTTGTGGCTCTTTAGAAGTTAACTTACATGTAAGCAGTCTTGCAATCAGGCAGCAATGTGGATCTCTGTGTAACTCTCTCAATTTTTGAGTCAAATCAGAAATTTTACTCTACTATTAATAAGTTTTGCATCGTGAGGTGTGTGGGGCTTTTTGGTTTTTTGGGTTTTTTTTTTTTTTTTTTTTTTTGGTACTTTGCCTTTATGCACTTCTCTTTTATTAGGCGTAGTTATTTATGAGCAGCCTGTGCTCCTGGTTCATTGCTCTTACCAAAGCTTTCATTTTACTAGTTTATCTGAGAAGCTCAGAGGACAGCACCGAGTATAATTTATATTCCACGGATCGATGTATGGTAGGAAACAGCTGGCGTTGCCTTGAAAACTACCTTTACAATGTTCCTAGAGAACATTCCAGCATTTGCTCCAGTTTTGTTGCTTGCAACAGCAAACGTATCGTACATGGATCTCCAAGATAAGGTATTTCTATCAACACTTTTCCTAATTCTTTTATTCAGTTTCATTTTACGAATCCTTTAAGTATACGAATACTGTCCTCCCTCAAGAAAATGGATCCTTTTATTACGAGGGCACCCTTCTGAATCATGTAGATTTGCTTAGACACAAAGCAGCGCTGAGAACGTTTGTCTTGGTTGTTTTGTGAGTCAAGGGACTCGCTTCCATTTCAGCAGGAAACCTCAAAGGTGGGGGATGTCATCACTCTGTTAGTGCATCCTGTGCTCGTCCATTCCCTGAGCTTAAATTCTAGAGCTTTTCCTCAAAGAAGATATTTGCCATCCTGACCTAAAGAAATCTAGCCTTTGATCACCAGGAAGATAACATTTTTGTTATTATTTTTCAGATCATTATTAAGCTTAATTTAAAAAATCCTCTTTTTGGTGTAGTGATCTTGTACCTGAAATGTCTTTCCTTCTCATGCCATAGATACAGGAGTTGTTTATTGAAGATTATGGAGAAGTTTTCGATATCCCGTTGCCTGGCTAAGGAAGAGAGAAGCAACTTTTTTGAGGACTTAAAATTAAGTCAAGCTGCTAAACCTCCTGCATCTAGAAAGAAAGCAGGTGAGCCTATTCTATAGATAAAAATTTGCTAACTGTATGTTAACAGCCTTACAGTATTTGTTTTGGTAGTGGGTTTCCTATCAGTAACTCTGTGTGTGCTCCTATTTGAGTGCTGCGGATGGAATAAACTTTTCTGGTTCCCTGAAGCTCGGCAGGCCCTGGAAGTGCTGCCGGTGGCGCCGCCGCCTGAACCTCGGGAACCACCATGGGGAGAAACGCAAGGGGCAGAGGAGCAGGAGGAGGAGTCCCTTGGTGCACTTAGCGTTTTCTTAAGGGATGTTACTCTCAGACTTGCTACTGACGGACGTTTCAAGGCCTTCACAAACCCTGTTGATGCAGATGAGGTAAACTGCTCTGGGTCTGTAATACTGTACTGTCTGGGTGTAGTTTTAACTGCCCGGTGTTGGTGTGCTCTAGCGAAAGGCTTATCTTTAGCACTGCACTAAAAGGATTTCTTTTTGAGGAGCAAAAAGTGTTTTGTATTTTATTTTGCTGACCCCCTGAGGCTCTTCAATGTCCTTTTTTTGAGTAGTCACTGAAAGCCCTGGTTTCCTCCTAGAAAGTCAGAGCAGCTACCACCACAGTTTGCCTGGGGAAAGACTTTGATATGTAGGTATACTATAACTCTGAAATAAACAGTCAGATTTCTTTGGGGCTGTTGGAATAAAGCCTAAAGCTCTCGCTACGTGTTTGTTGGCTGTCAGTGGTTCCTCTGGGAACAGGAGAAGAGCAGATGTTTGCAAAAAAAATTCAAGATTCCGCCTGCCATTTTGTCTCTGGCTCCCCAGTACAGGATCAGCCATAAATTACATGTGGTTTCATCTTCCCCTAAAACTTCCAAGTCCCTCTTTTTCTCATTTAATTTACTGACTGTGCTCCCATCTTAACAGACTTATACTTCAGAGTTAGTTGCAATTTTAATAGAGCTGTGTATCAGTGAGACCAACTTCTTTGCTGTCCGTTCTTCATTGCAAGGCTGCAGCTCTACACAGGATGTGCCATCTCACTACGAGGTGATGCCACAGCAGCCCTCTGTTTCTGGATGTAATAAACAAGATAACAAGTATAACGAAAGAATAGAGATGCCAGTGATGCCTGGAGCCTGCCCTACACCACTGCCTAATGGCAAGTTGCTTTTTCTTTTTAGATTTTTTTTTTTTTCTTTTTTTCTCCCCCACCAACAGGCTTTCTGGGTGTTATTGCTAATGCCATTGATATCCTTCTTGTGACAAGTTTTCTGCCGGTGGAAACTTTGCCAAGGATTTCACCCATCTGTTTTGTGCAATATTCTGTAAATAGAAAGAAGGGTGGGGTTTTTTGTTTTCCTTTGTGGAAGGCATAAGGACAAAAACAGTTTTAAACAGGTTATCTGAATCATAAAACTTTACTGAGAATTTTCTTTATCCTTCAGTTACTTTCTTGAAATGGTCTCTTTTTAACTCTTCCCAACATTCACTCTGTTTTTGATCTTTACTGGTTTTATAAGAGATTTGAAGAAGAGCTTTTCTCCAAAGGCTTTTTTGCTATTCATCTCTATTAGTTCATGTAATAAGACAGTAAGCAACTTTACCCAATAGGCAGACAATAGGACTGCAAAGCAAGGCTACAGTAGGAATTTTCTGGGCTTAAAAGCTTCAAATCTAGTTTAAAGTCTTGAATGAATTTAAAAATCTAACAGCAAATGGACCACATGAACTTGCAAACTTTTCTTTAGACCTACATGTGTAGTGAGATTTGTCAGTACTTTCAGTTCTTTGATTGTTTTGCTTGACATACGAGGAAGATAAGAAGAGCAAATTTTAAAGGAGGAGCTGCTTTGCTTATATTTTGGGTTGTTTTTTTCTAATATCTTATTGCAGTTCCATCCAAAAGAAAACGCAAAAGGAACAATTGCACTTCCAGTGGTGAAACAAAGAGGAGAAAGATTTTGCAGTGGAGTAAAGTGAATAGAAGTGGAGAAGACCAAGAGGAAGTAGAGAGTGAGGGAGAAGAGTTCCTGGAAAACGGTGCTTCTAGCATGCACCAGACTGAAGGTGAGTTCATAGGAGGTTCTCGTGTGGAAGAAAGCCACAATAGTCTTCCACGGCGACAGACAAATGTCTATGAAAATAAACATGAAACAGAAAACAAGAGATTTTTCCTCTGTGACTAAATCTGGCTCTGAAAAGAAAAGAGCCCAGTTTTCTCCCAATTCAGGGCTAAGAAATTGAAATGAAACTTTGGATTCCCAAAATACAGCAAGTTTCCAAGAGGGTGATTCAGAAGGTGAGCGAAAGGTCCATCAGACCAGTTAGCTCCATTTTGTTGCTGAGGGGTTTACATTAGCCTCCTTTAATTTCATTCTATTATTTCTTTACAAATCACTGCACTGTGTTGCTTCCATTAAGATTCTGTCCCTCTGATTATGCCACCAAAGTCATTTTTCTTCAGCTGCTGCTCTTCTGATTCTGAAATCAGTTTTGTAATTCTATCTCCTGGCAAACCAACAATCATTTGCTTTCTTTTATGGCACTTGCATCTTTCTGATACGGAGCAGCTTGGGATAAGGAGCTGTAACTCGGCCTGTGTAGACTTAGTCACGATGTGGCAGAGATGACTCACATCCTAATGCTTGCTTCAAATGGGAGATGGGTTTTCTTAACATTCAACTTCCTTAAGTAGGCACTGCTGTAATGGCAACATTTTGACTATTGCTTTTTTCTCCTCTCAACCCTGGGCTTTTCACTCCCACTGCTTTTTGATCTTGGAGATCTTTTTATGGAGGAGAAAGTAGAAGGCAAGTATTTCTCAGTGAACAAATAACAGGGAACCGTAGAGAAAGATTGGATGCCACTTGTGGGATAGCTGATGGATAGCCATGTTCCGGAAAAAGAGAAATCATGACTTAAGAAAGTGTTTTCATCCCAGAGACTTACATGCGTCATGAGAGTCTGGCCGGACGTCATGAGAGTCCGTTGGGAATTCCTGAGGAGCCGGATCCCCCCGTTGTGGTGGATTACAGCAAGCTTGTGGTATGTCTGTTTTCAGTTTTCTTTAGAACAAGGTAGGGAACTTTCTCCCCTCACTGCTGTGAGGGAAGCGGAGCTTGATGGGCAGTTGTGGGCAGTATTTCCACTTGCCTGGTTGCTGTGTGTGGGTCCACTCCAACAGCCTCACTCCACGCACGGCTCCTGAACAGTGTTGGCAGTCAGTTGTGCTGGGATGGGACTGTTTAGCTCCTGAAGCCTTCAAGAGCTTTTGCAGAAGGTCTCGTGCCATTTTCAACTCGTGTTGTCTCCATTTTGTTTTCAGCATCTGCTGGATTCTGTCACTAAGAGGACAAGGACCTTCAACATCTTTTACCTAGAAAAAAATATACTCTCTCCTCAGCCAGTGCATTTACAAGCACCAGAACGATTATGACAGAACTAAACTCAATATGGTAAATTTTATATATGTTTTCTAATGGTTATATATAGTATTCTGTCATGGTTACACACTCTGCATGCCCTCTGAATATCATGCTTATTTCATATTCATTGCTTTAGTGCTTAGCTGTCATGTTATAAGACTTACTCATTTCCATTTGGAAGACATTTATCCATATTGCAAAACCCTTGTTATATTTGGCATAACTCTTTTCAGTTTCAGCAGGAAAAAGAGATTGGACTTGAAGACAACGGTTCCACCCACCCAGCTCCTTCAAAGCAATTAACCTTGGAGACTGTGGATGGCTGGTCTTGCTATCCACAAGTGTATCCAAGGTGTAGGGGGACCATGAAAGGAGGGTGCTCTTCTCAGTCTGTTACTTCCTCTTTCTCCCCCTCCTACAAGCAGGCAAACATTTGCAGATGTCTTCAGGAGGCATCCACCGCCCAAGCTGGGCAATCCCAGTGTTGATTTGGTTTAGATATGCTGCAAATGGAGTGTTCAGGTCCAAAGAAGCCATGAGCCCACTCGTCCCTGAGGCGCTTGTGTGTGAGAATAGATAAAATTCTTGGTCCCTCTGCAGTTTACATTGAAAAGAAGGAGCCTCTTTGCTTAGGCACTGGTATCTCCATCTCTTCCCTCACATCTGATTGAGAGGTAGAACAGACCCTCTGTTCTCACTGTGCAAAAATGGGGATATTTTGGATTCAGGGAGGTCACGCCTGACAGACGTTCCCTTCTCACCTAGTATAATGCCACATACTAGTTTGAGAAGGGAAAATATTGATGTTATCCCAGCACTTGTGGGCTTCTGGAACTTAATGTTGGAATGCTCAAACTAAATGTGCCTGGATTTCTTTGTTTCCTCCGTTTTTCTTTAAAAAAAAAAACATTGTGATGCTTTTAGCACATGATATAGCTAAATATCACCATCAGGGGAATGTATTTACAGATGCTTTAACTTTGTGTGAAGAAAGAAACTATCAGGTTCTTAAACTATTATTTGTGCTTATTGTTAATTTGTCTTTTCTTTATTATCAGGAAATGAAGAAAATCATTAGGAACTTCTACTGTGCTTCATAATGTGATCTTCAGAACACTTCACTTATACTTTATTTAAAATAAAATTTTAATTGCATTCTCTTGTTAGCTGTGTATGGTTCAGTAAAGAGTACTTGTAAATATATTTATTACATACATACAGATATGGATGTGTAAGACATATACCTATATAAAATATATATAAAACAAATAAGATATATTTAATAGTTGTACTATAATTATATATATTACATATTTTATATGTATTTTATATTTTTGTAGCTATTAAAATGTTTTAAGATATGTCTTTTACACCTCCATATTTATAAAGCAAATATACATTTCAAACAATAAAAAAAAGTTTTAAAATAGGTTTTTATTAAGTAAAACAGCATTCGAGTTTGTCTGTTTTAATTGTAGAATAATTTCAGCATTAGTCTTACAACACTAAAGTGCTTACTGCTTTTCCCAGTTAGTACTGGGCAAACAGCCCTTTTGGCTCCGGAGCTGCTGCTCGGATCTGTGTAAGCCCCATTCTCTGCTAGAGCAAACTCACTTTTGCAGCCACTGCCCTACGGCCGAGCACACTCCTCAGCACTAGCGCTGCCGACAGGTCGGCCCTTAGATGCTCGTGCGCTCCATGGGTGCCCGCGCAGCAGGGTTATCCTGGAAAGGCTGCATCCTGCATGTACGGAGGGAGCCGAGAGGCAGCTCGGAAGAAAAGAGCGACAGTCACCCACGTGGCCCCGAACGCCAAACCCCAGCTCGCTCCGGAGGCTGAGGCCACCACTCCTCGATCTGCCTCCAAGCTAAAGGGCGTCCCAGGACCAGGCTGGATACCGCGCTGCGTTTCCTCAGGCAGCCCTTTCTGGCGCCGCTCCCCACAGAGCTCTAGGCTTTCTCGGGCTCTTAACACTAAGCCTGCCCGTCAGGCTGCGTCAGACCTCAGCTCGCTCCGGAGGCCGAGCACACGCCAGAGTCGCTCCCCTGCATGGCACAGGGCTGCGCTCCCCCAAGCCCACCCCAGGCACCGCAGGCGCTAACCCAGCCACGTCACGCACGTTCCTGTTCCTCGGCCTCTCGGCCCCGGGAACCAGGAGTCGTGGCCAGGCCGTGGCCCGGCCCTCCCAGCCCTGCTCGCTCACCGGGGGCCGCCCTGCCCGCAGCCCCCACAGCGCAGCCAGGAGCTGCGGCCCGCGCGGCGCTACGCCTCACCATCGGGGCGCAGCAGCCCCCACGTCCCCGCCGTATGGGCATGCGGGCGCGCGGAACACAGGGCAATGGCAACAGGAGAAACGCCTCCATCTGCTTCACACATGACATCCGCCTCAGACGCGCTTCCACCCCCTTCATTTGGCATGGGAATGTGAAATGAAAATGTCGATGAAAGTCACTTTTCCAGGGAATATATTCCTGCGGCCACGTCCTCCACCAGCACTGCCCCTGCTCTCACTGCTCCCCGGCCTCCCTCCGCCTCCTCCCGTCCCGGGGCCCGAGCGCAGCCCTCCAGGGACACCTGCACACCTGCCGGCCGCTGCGCATGCGCCCTGCGCCACACAGGGCCGCCCGAGGCGCTGCACACACGCACACCCCCGCTCCTGCAGCCCCTCCGCCCCGGCACGCGAGGGCAGCAGCGAGCCCGGCGGCGCGCGGGGCGCATGCGCGCACCCCCCATGGCCGTCTCGCTCCTTGAGCGCGGGGGGCAGCAGGGAGCCTGCGCAGCGCAGGGCACATGTGCGCCGCCTCCTCCCGGCCGCTCTGCGGTACCGACCCGCGCGGGGCCCCATGCGCTCTCCAGCCCCGCGGGTGCTGCTGCCTGCGGTTGTGCTTTGGTCTCTGCTTCTGTTTCTTGAAAACAGTGGCTGCAGCCTAACAGCCAGTAGTGTCTCAATAATGAGATCCTGTGCTTTCATGTTGCTATGGCTGTATCCCCCAGTCCTACCTGGGCTGATGCAGGCAACATCTTCAAGGGCGGCTCCAAGAACAAGGATGCCTCCCGCTCAACCTGCTGTTTGCAGGAGCTTCCCATGCCGTGCGCCACCCTCGAGGAGCTGTCAGAGCGGCCGCACTCCTACCCCCCCGGTCACAGTTCTGCTTTCTAGATGCGCCAGAGCAGCAGCGCTGATTTGTGGGCACGCGAGGGCAGCGCTGAGGGCTGAGTTATCATAGAATCATAGAATGCTTAGGGTTGGAAGGGACCTCTAGAGATCATCTAGTCCAACCCCCCTGCATACGCAGGGTCACCTAGAGCACGTGGCACAGGACTGCATCCAAGCGGGTTTTGAAGATCTCCAGAGAAGGAGACTCCACAACCTCTCTGGGCAGCCTGTTCCAGGGCTCTGGCACCCTCACTGGGAAGAAATTTTTCCTTAAGTTCCTATGGAATTTTTGGTGTTTCAGTTTCCTGCCATTTCCTCTAGTCCTATCAGTGGCCACCACTGAAAAGAGACCAGCACCGTCCTCTGCACTCCCTCCCTTGAGGTATTTATATACACTGATTAGATCCCCTCTCATCCTTCTCTTCTCCAGGCTGAACAGACCCAGCTCCCTCAGCCTCTCCTCATAGGGCAGATGTTCCAGGCCCCTCATCATCCTTGTGGCCCTGCGCTGGACTCTCTCCAGAAGCTCCACATCCCTCTTATACTGTGGAGCCCAGAACTGGACACAATACTCCAGATGCGGCCTCACCAGGGCTGAGTAGAGGGGCAGGATCACCTCCCTCAATCTGCTGGAGACACTCTGCTTAACACACCCCAGGATCCCATTGGCCTTCTTGGCCACGAGGGCACACTGCTGCCTCATGGTCAACTTATCATCCACCATGACACCCAGGTCTTTCTCTGCAGAGCTGCTCTCCACAAGGTCGGTCCCCAGCCTGTACTGGTGTCTGGGGTTATTCCTCCCCAGGTGCAGGACCTTGCACTTGGCCTTGTTGAATTGCATGAGGTTTTTCACCGCCCAGTTGTCCAGTCTGTCCAGGTCCCTCTGGATGTCAGCGCAGCCCTCTGGGGTATCGGCTACTCCTCCCAGTTTCGTGTCATCAGCAAACTTGCTGAGGGAGCACTCTGTGCCTTCATCCAGGTCATTGATGAATAAATTGAACAGGACTGGACCAACGACTGACCCCTGGGGGACCCCACTAGCCACAGGCCTCCAACTAGACTCTGCACCGCTGATCACCACTCTCTGGGCCCTGCCATCCAGCCAGTTCCTAATCCACCTCACTGTCCACTCATCTATCCCACACTTCCGGAGCTTGCCCAGGAGGATGTTGTGAGGGACGGTGTCAAAAGCCTTGGTGAAGTCGAGATAGACGACATCCACCGCTCTCCCCTCGTCTATCCAGCCGGTCATTTCATCATAGAAGGCTATCAGGTTAGTCAGGCAAGATTTCCCCTTGGTGAATCCATGTTGACTACTCTTGAGCACCTTCTTGTCCTCCATGTGCTTGGAGACAACAGCCAGTATGAGCCGTTCCATCACTTTTCCGGGGACGGAGGTGAGGCTGACTGGCCTGTAGTTGCCTGGGTCCTCCTTCTTGCCTTTTTTGAAGACTGGCGTGACATTGGCCTTCTTCCAGTCTTCCGGCACCTCCCCCGTTCTCCAGGATCTTTCAAAGATGATGGAGAGCGGCTTAGCTATGGCATCTGCCAGCTCCCAGCGCACTCTGGGGTGCATCCCATCAGGGCCCATGGATTTGTGGGTATCGAGGTTCCTTAGGTGCTCTCTGACCCAATCTTCCTCTACCCAGGGCAAGTCTTCCTCTCCACCAGCTTCTTCTCTTGTCCCTAGGGCCTGGGGCTCTAATGGGCTGCCCTTGGTAAACACCGAAGCAAAGAAGGCATTGAGCAACTCTGCTTTTTCTGTGTTATTTGTAACCAGGGTGCCCATCCCATCCGCCAGCGGACCCACGTTTTCCCTGATTTTCCTTTTGCTGTTAATGTATTTGAAGAAATTTTTTTTGTTATTTTTAACGTCCCTTGCCAGATTGCCTTCCAGCCGTGCCTTAGCTTTCCTTGTCACATCTCTGCATTCCCTGACTACGTTCCTGTATTTCTCCCATTGGACCTGTCCTTTTTTCCACATTCTGTATACCGCTGCCTTCTGCTTGAGCATTGCCACAAGCTCCCGGCTCATCCACGCAGGTCGTCTGCCCCCTCTGCCTGCCAATTTGTTATGCCAATTTGTCTATGTACTTTCATCTAGTGCTCCTCCTTTTTGCAAGAGCCTCTCATTTGACAATCAAGTTCCCTGCCAGTAGGGTCTCCCTGGTTGTATATTCCTATTCTCAGCAGCGTGTCCCTCTCTCTTAGTGGGTGAGATAGAGAATCCTGCAGGTTCTCCTTTTCTTTTCCTGGAATAAACCCTGCCTACTCTACCAGCAGAACTCCCTCTACCATCTTGCAGTTGCTTTCTTCCTCCTGTTCTTGTTCTTCTTGCTTGAACCTGCTGTGGGTGAAATGGAAAGTATCAGAGGATGTGCGTACTAAAAACTCGTGGTTCTTTTTCATATGAACTACTGAAGACCCCTATCTACAGGGCAGCTAATAACATCAAGCATTTCATTTTTTTAAAAAAAACCCTATATGAAAGAAAAACAAATACCGCTAGAAGAACTGTTCATAGAGTAGCTAGAATGTAAGAAATACCTCTTTCTTAATGCAGCAACTCTGTTCACAATTAGAAGTTTCACCTGAAAAAGGAAGCTTTGTGCAGTACAACGCTGACCCCAGCATAAAAAGCAGGGTTGGGTAGATTTGCTATAATGCAGGACTCTTCCCATTTACACACAGGCAGTCTTGACCTAAGATCAGCTTAAGAAGCAGCTAGATAAAGAGATATTAGAGATAAAAATAATAGAAAGAGATAAAGATAATAGATAGAGATAAAGAGATGCTAGAGATAAAGATGGCATGACGACTAAAACTTACATGCAAAGATTGCACAGTTGGACATTGAGCATTGCTAGGTGTTATGTCCCATGCCATGTGCAATAGCAGCATGATACATGTTCTTTATTGTGCTTTTATATAATTCCGTTTTCAAAAAATGGCTGTCCCGTCACGAGTCTGAGATTGCAGCAGTTCCCCCGCGTCTATCAGCAGGGAGGGGAGTTTGGGAGGGCCCAGGCCCACCACCCACGGCCTTTAACGAACTGGCCCAGAATTAAAGATTTAGGGTGGGAAAAGACATACAGATCCAAAAAACATTTCTGTATATACCTGTTGAGAGCTGAGAGGACCTCTTCCGTCAATACGCACTCACAGGGTGAGTTTTAGGATTTAGTTTAGGGTTTAGTTTTAGCTCTTGCCCCGCGCTCTTCCTGCAGTGATGTGCTTCTCCTTGCTGTTTTTAACAGGGTTATGCGGTTTTGAGGTCAGACACCCAACTCTGGGAACAGCAGCACAGGTAGGAAGAAACAAAAAGTGACTTTTAGGAAGGATCACCCCCATAGCATCACATGAGGGAAGACCACCGCTATTTGCCCATTTATACACAGACACTTCTAAAACACCATAGCAACAGTTTCCTGCTGAGAGCAGCAGTACAAAAAAAGTTGAACCAAAAGTTTGAAGTGCAAAAGCTTTATCAGAAGATTGTTTCTGGGTCTGCCTTTCCCGCCCTGTCCCTTCTTTTTCAGTGTAAGAAGTTTCCCTGTTACCACAGAACGAACCAACAGCGACTCCCTGGTGAAAGATGCATTTAAGATGTCAGGATTTCAACACCATCTTCAAGGGCTAAGAAACAGATTTTTGCTTCTATAATTTTTTCCCTCTCCTCTCCCTGGAGATGCAAGGAAACCTTCCTGGTGCCCAGTGGTGCAAGCATGTGCAGGCCCGTGGCTTTCACACAAAGCACTAATAGACAAGAATTGCCTTCACTTAACTTACAGGCATCCACTTTAGAAATCTGGACATTTTATTTTCCACGCTTAAGTGAAGCCTGGACAAAGCCTGCATCTGTAACCCATCCAAGAAAACAACTGAGATATAAAACACAGAGCTTACCTGGCACACACTTTGCCCTGATTTATCCAGAATATATGAGACAAGTAGCTCTAGTAATGGTTAAGAAGTGAATTTGTACACTCTGCAGGTGAGGCCTCGTGTCTCAGGGGTGGGAGAAGCTCCTTAGCTCGGCCTGGGAAGCAGAGCCAAAGCTTGCTTGCTCTTGTGAGCCATTTAGCATCCCAGCAATGTTGGGGCCTTAGCGCTTTTGCAAGAATACAAGGAGCTGAGGCGATAAGAACCGAGGAGCTGAGGCGATGAGAACCGAGGAACTGAAGCAATGGGAACCAAGGCCACCCAGAGAAGATAACGCCTGTTAGCAACTTTTTAATGAATTAGGCCAGCCATAACCAGATAAGCATCCGGGAGGCCCAGCAACAGAGCATTGGGAAAGAATGCCGGTCAGCTGAAAGCTAACTATGCATGGACACTAGAGCCTAACCAATGGGAATGCTGTTGCTTAGGGAGTGTGTGCGCTTACGGGTAATAGAATTATATAAAGCTACATAGTAGACAATAGTAAAGCGAATTGAACCTGCTTCACATTGAAGTGTCATTCATTCGGTCTCGCGGGGTCGGCCTCGGCAACTGGTGACCCCGACGTGATATGATCGTGGGTAGAGTGGAGCCGAGGACGTGAGGGATCCTGCAGCCAGCGGAGAAGTAGCTGGGCGCCCGAAGAAAGGCGGATCGTGGCCACGGCTGACCTGGTGAGTCAGGACTGACCTGGTGAGTCAGGGAGCAGGATGGGAATTGCTGCATCAGCAACTAGAATGGAAATTGCTGCATCAGCAACGGAGCGTGCTACTATAGAAAGTTTGTTAAAGCTCGCTCAAAAGACTGAGACTGAGATCTCAAAAGACGATTTAATTGACTTACTGCTTTTTTGTAAGCAGAAAAAACTTATGGAGGAAACTTCTCAGGTATATAAGCTCGAGTCCTGGGAGCGAGTGGGAAAAGAACTGTGGGATGGTGTGCAAGTAGGTTCAAAGGAAGCTCGGTGACTTGCGAAAATATATCGTCCCATGCGGCTAATGCTTGAACAATTGCACGAGGAGGCTCAAGTCGCTGCTGCTTTGCGGGAAGCACTCTGTGGAGGAAAAGGGGAGGAGAGTGGTTCAGGAGACTTCGAGTGGACTGAAATTACTGAGCCGAGTCCATGCGAGGAAATGGACAATAAGGAAAAAGGGGCTTCATCTCGGCAGGTGTGCCCAGTAACTCTGCTCCCGCCACGTAAGAGGACCGGACACCTGCCCAGGAGCAGGAAGTTGGTTCGTTTCCTCCTGCTCCACGGGCTCTTCACGGGGAGTTAATCCATGCACCAAATGCCCATGGAGAAGCTCCTGGGATGCAGCGGGGTTCAGTTCCCTCCTCTGTGCTCCACAAGTTCACAGGAGGTTTCCCCTTGACTAAATTTTATGTCTCTCTGCACAGGAGCTTCCTGTCTAAGCTGCCATCGTAATCCATAGGGATGGAGAGAGGGTGGCAGCTGGACACACACAGACACCTTTGGACTTTGGAAGGGACAGAGTGGTGGTGGGGTTGTGTTTCCATGTGTTTCCTAAGTAAAGCAGGACAAGGCAACGGGCAGCCTTACGCCAGACTTAGCCTCCAGAAAAACATTAATTTTGTGTCTTTCTTCTGAAGCTGGGGTCAACAGTACACCAATGCACCCAAGGGATTGCAGCATGAAAGGGCCCCTGCTCTGCCTGTGCGCTCTGTGGGCTCCAGGGGAGGAGGTCAGAGGCCCAGCGTGGTCTTTCAGGGACCAAGGGCTGCATTCGGGGTTCATGTCCCTGGGAGCACTGCCACTGGAGGTGCAGAATGGTCTCTGAATTGAATGCCTGGGGCTGTCGCACAGGTGACAGTGCTGATGACAGATGCCCATCCTTGTGGAAGGGAACCTGAGGCTCCAGGAGAGCTCAGGGGAACCCCGGGGATGCCTAGGGGTGGCAGTGAGTGCAGTCTCACCAAACATGGGGCAGCCCATGGTAGAGTCCCCCAAAGACCACGCAGCAAATGCAGGCATGCCTGGGGAAAGGAGGGCTCGGCAGTCCCTGGAGAAGCAGGGGGGACCCAGGAGGCGCAGGGAAGGAGAACTGGAGAGTGATTCATGCACTCGCAGTGAAACACCACAGGCCGGTACTAATGCACACCTGAAAACATTCCCAGGTCTTGCCAAAGCCCTGGGATCACTGTGAGACCCATAGACACGTGCCAGCCGTGTCAGTCCTGACTAGCCCTGTTTGGCCCAGCCACCAAGGCCAGTGCGGAGTCAGGAGTCACCCATGGCCTCAGGGTCCCACAGCCCCACTAGTCTTTCCATGGAGATTTTCTGAAAACAACTGATATGGAGAGAAAAAACTTCCAAGAGTATTATTTGGAGCCGGCGATGGCTGTTTCCACCTAGCGCTCGTGTGGTTGCTCTGGAACACGACGCAGCAGCCTCTCTGTAGCCCCCAGGACTCAGTGTCTGTTGCTCTGCGCCAGCCCCGCTCTGGGGATCCTGCTGGGCTCTTTCAGCTGCGCCGCTCCTCTCGCTGCCCCGCGATGCAGCGGCAGCAGAACGCTCTGCGCAGAGCCCGAAGCGCCGTCCTGAGCCGCGAGCGCCATCGCCGGGGAGCCGCGACGTCCGGGAGGGCAGCGGTGCCTGCGGTGGGAAGTAGAGCTGTGGGCAATGGGCTGCAGGGCGCAGGGCTGCACCTGCCTGTCCCTGCCACCAAGGGCTTCCCGAGGGGTTCTGTCCTCGGCAAAGCAACTCCCGAGCGCTTCCTGCTGCCGGCCTCAGTGCCGCCCCCTGTGCCAGGACAGACCCACTGTCCCCAGCAGGGCTCTGCACTCGGGTACGTACCTGCCTCAACGTCGGGTGTGGGGCTGCAGGAGGAGGGCTTCTCCTCCTCCTCTTGGGGCTCTAAGGCCACCTGCATGGGCAGAGCAAGAACACGCACCCGTCAGCCATCAGCTGGCCCTGCTGAGGGTCCCAGTGCCCCAGGCTGCACAATGGCAAAGGGTTTGGATCAGAGGAGGCTGCCCATGGCTGCACGTCCCAAGGGAAGGGACCTGCGGCTGGCACGGCAATGGGACAAGGCTCGTTGTGGGGCCGTAGCAGCAGGGCTGGACAGGGGGAACGAAGGCAGCCGGGGGCGTGTGTGGCACAAGGGGGCTCGTGCCCTGGTGTGGAGGGGGCTGCTGCTGGGGCTGCCCCTTCCCTCCTCACTCGGCATCCAGGCCCCAGGGCTGAATGTGACTTGGGCTGGAGCAGACTTCATCCTTGTGCCTTTGGCACTGGGAAACGGAGAGGAGCCGGCGTCTCCCCATGGAGACATGGCAGAGGGCAAACGCCTGGGGTGACAGTGGGATTCCATGGGCAGAGGGGTCCCAAGGGATTGGGCAGCTCTGGGCACCCCCTCTGCTCCCCCCAGACCCAGCTCACAGGGCAGCTCCCTGGGATGGCGGGTGCAGGTGAAGCGCTGCTTGCTCACCTGGGGAGCAGGGCCTGCAGCCGGGGGAGGAGCCGCTGGTGCCGTGTCCTCAGGCAGTGGTTGCTCTGGAGTGGGGCTGTCAGTCACAGGGGGCACCTTCTGGTCAGACATCTCCCTGTTCACGAGCTGGCTCCGGAGGCTGGGTCTGACCCATGGCAAGGAGATGCTTCCCTCCACCTCCTGGCCTTGCAAAACCTCTTCACCAGCTTCCTCTTCCTCATCAGTCTGGCCCTCATCCTGCTCTGCTCCCAGGTCCTTCTTCCCACTTCTCATCTGCCACTCCTTCTTGGGAGCATGGACATAGAGCCGCTCCAGCACCTCCCACTTGCACCTTGCGTCTTTGAGGAGCTCCACTTGTGTGACCTTCGGGTTCCACAAGTCATAGAAGGAGTTTCTGGCGAGGAGCTAGAGGAGAGAGGGAGGTTTGTGAACAGAGCTTCATTTCCCACCTAAATGGCCTCCTGAGCACAGGGACAACTGGGCTGTCACAATGCAGCGCAGCAGCTTGTCCCAGCACCGGTGGGGTTATGGCTGCCCCAGCCCTCCCTTGTGCTCACTTGTTTGGGTCGCACATTGAGCGATCCTGAGGCTGTCAGGGAGAAACATGTCCCCTCGCCCTCCTCTTCCTCGTCCTCGCTCTCCTCCAGGCTCTGCTGCTTCCTCAGGAAGGTGCCTTCTCGCAGCTGGGCCAAGCTCTGCCCGGTGCGCGCCAGGCAGCTGCTCTCGAGCTCCTCCAGCGGCTCCGTGCGGATGCTGAGCACGGACAGGCAGCGCGCAGTGTTGTCCGGGTGCACACGCAGCGGCTCTGCTCCCAGGTGGCAGACGATGCCCACAGGCTGCTGCTTTGGGCCCTGTCCTGTCCCTGCTCGGCGTGGTGGGGCAGCCTTCCGGCTCTCTGCCCTCAGCTCCACTGCAATCTCTGCAAAGATGCTGTCCACGAAGCCAGCAGGCTCGAGCAGGGACGAGCACGTGGCCTCCAGTGAGGCCGTTTCACCGGGTGAGCCCGTGGCAGCCGTGTCTTCTGCAGAGCCGGGTGGTGCCTCTGCGAAGGGCAGGCTGGGGAGTTCAGCCTCCCGGGAACCCTCCTTGGCTGCCAGTGCGCACTGCTGGGCATCCTGCGGGGCAGAAGAGGCTCTTTCCTCCTGGCACTCCTTGACGGGTGGCACTTCCACTTGGGGAAGCTGCAGCTCTCCCCCTTGGCACTCTGAGGATGTGCTTAGCACCAAGTCCTGATTCGGCACCGCTGCCTCCAGGTGCTGGTCCTTGAGCTGCTGGCCCACCTGCGGGGAGA
The DNA here is from genome assembly GCF_059628265.1 of Tinamus guttatus. Lineage (NCBI taxonomy): Eukaryota > Metazoa > Chordata > Aves > Tinamiformes > Tinamidae > Tinamus > Tinamus guttatus. The sequence continues at coordinate 48,155 of NW_028289514.1, read as the reverse complement.
AGGAGGCCCGTGATGGAGGTGCATGGATACAAGTGGCCCCTGAAGCACAAGAAATCTCAGCCCTGTGTCCAAGGGAGGCTCGTGGCTGCACACAGCCTGGCTGAGCTCAGTCCAGAGCTGCTTGCTGATCCTCAGCACAGAGCTCACAGGGTTTGGGTGGCCCTGGGAGGACCCTGGTTGGCGTCTTTTGTCCGAGAAAAAATACCCAAGGCCGAGAATAAATGAGCTGTCCTCGGAAGCGCTCGTGTCTGGCTATCTCACCCCAGCTCCCCTTCCAAACCACCCTTGTGCTCTCCGTGTCAGTCCCATCCCTGCTGCTCGCCTCTCCCTTCAGCCCCACTGCCCACCTGGCTCCCGCTCTCCTGCAAGCCTGAGAGCCCGTCTGTGGGCTGGGAGCAGGCGTTCACCTGCTGCTCCTTGTCCATGTCCAGGATCCTCTTGTGGGGACCTGACACTGGCACCAAGGAGAGCTGCTCTCTCCTGCTCGAGCTGCTCTCCTCAGAGTGGGCACCTGGGGTATTTTCCCTCAATAAAGGCATGGTCACCATGGGAACCGCCCCCTCACAATGGCCTGGTGAGCACGATGCCACTGCCATCACAAAGCCCTGGTGAGTACCATGAGGACCCCATCACGATGTCCTGGTGGAGACCAAGGGGACCCCATCACGATGCCTTGGTGGAGACCACGGGGACCCCATCATGATGCCTTGGTGGAGACCAAGGGGACCCCATCATGAAGCCTTGGTGGTGACCATGGGGACTTCATCATGATGCCCTGACCATCTCCATGTGGATGCCCATCACCATGTTGCTACCTCCAAGTCCTGATTCCAACTTCTGAGCCTGCCTGGGAACTGCTATCCGGGGAGCAGAATGAATGTTCCTCCCTCCAGCTCTGCACTCCCCAGGCCTTGCAGAGGCTGCACTTCTTCAGGCGCTCCATAGCAGAGATCCACACAAGGCCATCGCTGTTGGTCTGCCCATTAATCCTCACCCTACAATCCTGACTGACTCTCTGTCTGTCCCTAGGCAGAGTTCTCTGCATCTTGCTGCACTCTCCAGGGTTTCCTTTGTCCACCTTACCTACACCTTTCCCTGCCATCCCAGCCCATCACTTCCTCACTCTTGCTGGAGTCTTCTTCTTCTCTGAGTCATTCTCAATTTAAGGCTCTCCTCACCAGCTCGGCCAACTGGTTGATGACCATCAGATGGGCAGATGGGAACAGTCTCCTTCCAGATGACATGTGACAACATGCAGTCTTGCTGCCTTGCTCTAGGCTCAGCTCCAGGTTCTCCTCCAGCTCCTGCTGAAAAAAAAAGACAAAAAGAAAAGGAAAAAAAAAGGAAAAGAGACTCTTTGTTCTTCATCCTCTCCATCCTCTCTCTTCTTGCTTGTCTTAAGCTGGTATGAGGGTACATTAAAGCAATATGAATTATGGTACCTGAAATGCAGAATTAAAACCTGAATCCTTCGGACATGTTTCTCTTTCTTGTATCAGTGCATGCCCAGGCCACTTCTGTGCAGTGCTGTGCCACAACAAAGACCACTCCAAGGGCACTCACTGAAGACTCCAAGGCCAACAGGGAAATCAGCAGGTTGTGAGGAAGCTCCAAAAGTGCCTTCGCCCACTCTGCCCATTGACAGCACCAGCAACACCTTTGCTGGCCCCAGCAGGCCACCAAGCACGGGAAAGGGGTGCCAGGCACCCAAAGGCCATGCCAGTGCCATAGGGATATCATGGGTGTGCATGTGCAGGGGGAGTGTTGTAGGTGGACACATGGAGCACTTGTGACTGTCACACTGGACTAGCCTGAGGCAGGGCAGGATGGCTCCCAGAAGCACACTGCTGTGTTCCCCTGTGCTTCCCTGGCACAGTTAACCACAGGTGACATTCCTCCTCTCCTGGGAATGTTCTAGGCCAGCCCAGCTGGGTCAGGCAGCCCCAACAGGAGATGGGGTTGCTGCCCCAGGGGACTCTAAAGTACCTCTGGGCATGTGACAGAGGTAAAGAGGATGTCCAGAAAGGGCAAGTTGCTGCTGAGGAAATTCCTATTCCTTCTGGATGAGGACAGTCTTTCATGTGGCCACATTCAGGACATCAGTAGCATGCTCACTGTTAGGATCACCATGGATAGGAAGGTTCAGGAAGAGGAGACCCATCACCCTTTAAGAACATAGGTTCATGAAAAAGAGACCATGAAAAGAGACCCCAGTGTCATGTGTCTCCCCTTACTGATTCCTCCTTTCATGTGTTGGTGCTCAGTTGCTGGTCCATAGGCCCTGGACCACCTTGAGAGGCCTCAGAGTTCCTGCCCTCTGCACCCATTCCAGGAGGTTGTGTCTTTCCTGGAGGTGCTGTGCTGTATTTGCCAGCCATGGCTGGCTGTAATGGGCACACCAGGCACCTGGCACAGCTTAGAGACCTTGGACTGAACTTAGGTGCCTGCCGTGCAGGGATGTGTGTGTGTCACTTTGCTTTGCTCTGATTTGAGCTCACATGCCCTAAATGCACATGTCTGCTTCCATTTCAGGTGGTCAAGGATACCCTCCTTGCCCCTATGTCCACCAGCTGGTGCTTGGGAAGGATGTCCGTCTGTCAGGATGGTTCCAAGAGAACTTGCAGACCCTTGCATTTGCCTCGGACCACCCCAGCCCCTCAGGCACTACAAGGTGTTATTACTGACTCCTACCCTCTCTCTCTAGCGATTAGGGATGCCAGGGCCATTTCCTACCTGGGACGTGCTACACAGGTCTCTGTCTTCTTGAGTTCAAGAGAATGTTTTCTTCACACAGTCATGGCTTATGACCACTTTGAGGCCATCTGCAGACCCCTGTACTATGGGATCCTCCTGAGCAGCAGAACTTGTGTTGAAACGGCAGCAGCTGCCTGGGCCTCTGGGTTTCTCAATGCCCTGGTCCATACTGCTAACACTTTCATGCTTTCTTTCTGTAGAGACAGCTCTACGGACAGTAGTTTTGTGAAATCCCCCAAATCCTCAAGCCCTCCTGCCAGGCTACAGGCATTTCCATATATTTGGGATGCAAAACATCAGGATGTGGCACAGAAGACAGATTGGTCATGGTAGACCCTATTACCAAGAGCCAAGGACACTGTGTGTCCAATGGCCCCACTTGAGAGCAGAGAAATGCTGGCATGGAGAGAAGATGTCAATGCAATGGTGAAAGAAGGTTCCCACTAAGCAAGCAAAGCCTGCAGTGCCCAAGGCCAGGGAGAAACATAGTGTGACCGTGAGGAAATGGCAGGAGAGGGCTTTGTTGCCTGAGCTGATTTGTAGCACCTTGGGGCATGTGACAGAGTTGGGCCAATCTCCAGGCAGGAGAAGGCATCACTGAATGTGTTCTTGGGCTGGAGCCGTCTATGATCCAGCCATCCTGAGGCTATCATTAGCCCAGTCATATCATCCAGGGTGAAAGGAGGTTCTGTTTGATAAAAGCAAGAAGCTGTTAAGAGAGCAGAGACCAGAGCAGACACCTTGGTGTGATGTGCCTCCCCCATTTAGGGAGCACGCTTGGCTGTAGGAGGGATGGACTTGGCCTAAAGGCAGTGGTGGGATCCAGTTGTTTGGGCACTGGTAGCGAACCCGAGAGGTCCTGGGGTGCTTGCCCAGTTTCAACTCCAAAGGGACATGGCTTCTCATAGATCCCATGCTAGAGGAGGCATTTGGTTATGCTGGACAATGCAGGCATCTGTCTTGGCCCAGCCAGCCTACTCCGATGTCACTGAATGATATGTCTGCCCTGAATTATATTAACTTTTTGCACTGTGATGATCTGCCTGGGTCTCTGCTTTATACTGCATGGTGCTCACACAGTAGTGAAAGGCACCTGGGGTCATTTGAGATGGCCAAGGACATTCCCCACCTGGTCTTGTCCTGGAGCTCCATGAGGATGTGGGTCTGAGATTTGCTTCTTAAGAGCAAACAGACATGGGCAGGTTTTTGGTACCTCCTCTGCCTCTTCAACTGTCCCCAGGTGTCTGTGTGTTGCCAGCTGACTCCCACCCTCCATCAGCAATGATTACAAGGGGAGCTTAGAGAAGGAGCTCCCATGCAGATGTCAGTGCTGTGCACACTTCAGCATGGGGAAGCAGAATCCCACCTTCTGCGTATTCAGGAGAGGAATGTGAAACCCATCCGAGATCAGTGACTTCTGAACCAGCATGTGATGCCCACATTGACTCATCTGAATCAATGAGCCTCCTTCTTGCCCCTGTCTCAGTGTCCTGCCTATTAGAGTCTTACTAACTAGGGACTTCCAGACTGGGACCTTTTTAACTTGCATGGATAGTCATCCTCTGATGAAATAGATGGCAAGTTGGGAATCATTCTTTCTCCACTCAGTTGGAAAGGACAACAAGTGATTATTTTAGTTTACTTAACAAACATTTCCCAGGAGGGGGCACAAGGGACAGAGAAATTGGTGAGTTCAGCTGTTCCTCTGCTCCTGAGCGGGGCCAGGCTCCTGGGACGGAGGCAGCTCGTGGCAGCCTGGCAGCACTGCCCAGAGACAGCCGAGTGCAGGAGCAGCTCCTGTGCCAAGAGCAGCAGGGCTGCGGGCACTGCCTGCTGCTGCGGACAGGAGAGGAGAGAAGGCAGCGAGAGGGGAACGGCTGTGTGAAGGAGAGAGGAGAGCTTGTTGTGGGAGAAACCTTTCCGGCCCTTGACACGGTGAGCGGGGCAAAGCTGCTGATGTTCCTGGAGGTCTCTTCTGAACTCAATGCATGTAATTATGGATCTAGATTTTAATGGTCTCTCTCCTGGAGTATCCAGGACATGGCAGGAGGAGGAGATGCTTCAGAGCAGGGATTCCCTGCCACATGCTCACAGTGACAAGGCATCCTGCTCCCTTCTCACAGGGAAGACGCAGGGGTGTGAAGCTGCGCTCTGCACCCAGCTCTGCATGGGCTGTGATTGAGAGCAGCATCCCCCAGGCCCAGGGTGCTGTGTGCCCGGGACAGTGACTCTGCAGCCTGCGAGGGGCAGCACTGCCCAGGGTGCTCCCCACAGCGCTGCGAGGAAGCGCTGCGTGGGGAGACAGACACCCGTGAGGGCAGGTTCATTCTGCTGCTAAGAGGCTGCTGCAGAGTGAAGTCTGCTCACAGCTCCAGCTCATACACAGGGCACGTGCGAGGGGTCCTTTAAAAGAGCAAGATCAGAAGGGCCACTTGAAAGGGAAGGAGCTTTCCTTCCTCTCTCTGCTCTTTCAGCCTCCTGAATATTGCAGGGGGAATGAAGGAACAAGTTTCCTGTTTTGGCAGGGAACTGGGAGTCCTAGATCTTCATGCCTAGAGATTAATAGGTCTGTGAGAAGCCTCAGCAAGCTGCTTTATGCCCACCTTAGCCTACAGGCAGCATCCATATCGTCTTTGTGGACTCATAGGACCCCATGTGACCGACTCCTTAGGATCTGCAACTGCAGAGCTGCCCCTGGACATGGCCCAGAGGTTTCTGTAGGGCAGAGCTGAGCACACAGAGGGTGATATGATATGGGATCTGTGAGCAATGGCAGGGACGGGGCACTGGGATAGAGGAAGAGCTGGTGGCAGGGACAGCTGCAGGCAGCAGAGATGGGCAGGGAAGGGGCAGGAGGTGCAGGGCAGGAGCCTCCTCCTCTGCAGCCAGACCTGCAGCAGAGGAGAGGGGCAGCTCTCCTGCCACAGGTCATTGCCTGCCGCCCCACCAAAGGGCTAAGAGGGACTGCCCTGCGACGTCCCCCTCAGAGAGGTGACATACCCAGACAGTAAAGTGAAAGTTTTCCGAAGGCCTCTCTGTCCCTCTCCTTGCCTCCCTTGGCAGCACATCGATGGTGTTGCTCCTTGTTTCCCCTCCCGTCCATGCTTTTCCTGGTCTTGCTCTCAGCTTTTTGCAGCTGGATGTTTTCAGCTGCAGTTCAGACACTGATGCTACAGGTTGTGGAACAGAGGGGTCTGCATGGGAGTGAGGTTTCCCAAGCCACCTTTTGTCCTGTGGAGCTCCTGGAAATGCAGCCTGTGAGCCTAGGCATTGCGCTGACTCTCCCTTAAGGAGAGCCCGTCCTCAGTGCTAATGCTCCTTTTGCTGTTTCCCTGTGGTGTTCCGCCAGGCTACTACCTGCCCTCCAGAAAGGCTCTGCTGTCTCATGGCCTATCTGTGATATCTGAGCAATGTGTGAGGAAGCTGCCGAGATGCTGAGGGTATAGAGGTGGTGGTGAGAGGCTGTCCATGAGCAGCTCAAATGAGCCCTGTGAGGCTAGAAGGGGAGTGTGGAGACCTCCCTTAGGTGTGGGGAGAAAGGGTGAGAAATTTGGAGATGGACATTTTGAAACTGCACTGCTCTGCTCTCAGCAGAGCCTGGTCTCCTTTGAAGGCAGCATAATGATTCTCTAGCTCAAGGAGACATGAGTACAGGATAGATGGGAACAAGACTAATAAATAAACAAGATAAACTGCACTAAGATACTCTTACTAAAGCGAGGTAATGGAGGATGGTATCGGACAACTGAATGACTTCAGGGCTTTCATCTTCAAAAGTTTATCTTAACTTCTCCATATCTTCTATTCTTTAGACAGTCCCACATGACTGGAGGAAGCATATGTCCAACAGCAGCTCCCTCGACGAGTTCCTCCTCCTGCCATTCTCAGACACACGGGAGCTGCAGCTCTTGCACTTCTCGCTCTTCCTGGCCATCTACCTGGCTGCCCTCCTGGCCAACGGCCTCATCATCATAGCCGTAGCCTGCGACCACCGCCTCCACACCCCCATGTACTTCTTCCTCCTCAACCTCTCCCTCCTCGACCTGGGCTCCATCTCCACAACTGCTCCCAAATCCATGGCCAATTCCCTGTGGAACACCAAGGCCATTTCCTATCCGGAATGTGCTGCCCAGATATTTTTCATGGTCTTCTTGTTTTCAGCAGTTCATGGCCTATGACCGCTACGTTGCCATCTGCAGACCTCTGCACTATGGGAACCTCCTGGGCATCAGGGCTTGTGTCAAAATGGCAGCAGCTGCCTGGGCCAGTGGCTTTCTCTATGCTCTCCTGCACACTGCGAACACATTTTCCCTGCCACTCTGCCAAGGCAACGTGGTGGAGCAGTTCTTCTGTGAGATCCCCCAGATCCTCAAGCTCTCCTGCTCACACTCCTACCTCAGGGAAGTTGGACTTCTTGTTGTTAGTGCCTGTTTAGTCTTTGGGTGTTTCGTTTTCATTGTGGTGTCCTACGTGCAGATCTTCAGAGCTGTGCTGAGGATCCCCTCTGAGCAGGGCCGGCACAAAGCCCTTTCCATGTGCCTCCCACACCTGGCTGTGGTGTCCTTGTTTGTCATTACCGTATTGTTTGCCCACTTGAAGCCCCTCTCCATCTCCTCCCCACTTCTAGATATGGTTGTGTCCATTCTGTACTTGGTGGTGCCTCCAGCCCTGAACCCCCTCATCTACAGCATGAGGAACAAGGAGCTCAAGGAGGCACTGAAGAAACTCATCCCGTGGGTACAAGGGCAGTGGTAACAACTGTTTTATTCACTCACCAGGATATCTGGCATCAAGGCTGTATTTTATGCATTTCCTTTTTTAAGTCACTCTTTTACATCCATCTTAAACCAATAAATACTAAAATAAAGATACCTAATTTTTGTCACGTCTGCACAGGAATCTCTCATTTAACACTTAAACATAGACCATGATAAAGCAGGAAGCCAGGCTTCCCCCCCAGAGAGGGGGATTCTCTGAGCCGCTTCTTTGAGCTCCCTTGGATGTGCCCAGTGCAGGGAGGAGAGTTTCCCTCTGCAGCATCTTTTCCAGCACTGACACCAAGGGACCTCTGGGGTACAGAGTCACGGTGGGACAAGGGCAGGTGGGGTAAGACCAGGGGTCCTGTGTTGTTTAGGAGATCTCAGCTCTCGTGCCTATGCTTAGAGTGTGATCTCAAATCTCTCTCATATGACAAAAATGGCAACCAAGTGTCACCACAGGTTTCCATGGCTCCATGCAAAGCTCCAACACACAAAACTAAAGTGAATTGAAGTCTAGAGGCAGCCTTCCTGTGGCAGTGCATCTTTTCTGAAGACACATTCAGGAGGGCAGCAGGACTTTCTCTATTTAGAGTTGTCCTCCTCATTTCCGTGCTGTCCTTCCATGCTTTATTCTGCAGATATGGCCCCGGAACTCTCATAACCTGGTGGAGAGAGGCTTGTTTTTCCTCGTACCCTGGAAGAACAGGCAGGACCAGTCCTTGGGCTCCCTTAAGTCACAGCTGGATTCCAGATTAACATTTCCATAATAAAAGGGGATCTGCCCTATGATGATCCTGAGTCTGGCCTCTCTTTAGAAACTGGAATCAAAAAATATGCCCAAGGGTGTGCAACCACAAATGGGCCTGCTCTTCTGCTTGTGAACTCCACGAGATCCAGGGGATGACCTCAGCATTCCAGGGTGATCTGTTAGCCTCAATCTAGGGTTCATCTCTCAGTGACCACTGCAGACAGGCAATGGTCTCTGCATTGCCTGTGCCAGGCTGTCCCACACGTGACTGTGCTGATGAGAGAACCCCCAGGGGATCTCCAGGCACAGGGTTTGCCTGGGAGTGGGCACTGAGTGCAGCTTTAACGAAACAGGGAGGACTCACAGTGCAGGGACCAGAAGGTAGAGCACTAAACCCAGGTGCACATGGGGAAAGGAGGGCTCTGCAACCCCCAGGGAGGCAGTGGGGACCCAGGAGGCCCAGGGAAGGGGCAGTGGAGGGCGATTCCTGCACCCGCAGTGAAACACCACAGCTTGGAGCTAGAGGCCACCCAAAGACATCTCCTGCCATTGCAATATTGTGGGGGCACTCTGGGTACCGTCAGACCTCAGCCACCAGTTATCAGTGGCCACAGGGGCACACTGATGGCTCATGGTGAATTTGTTGCCAACCACGATTCCCAGGTCCCTTTTTGTGGAGCTGCTCTCCTACAGGTCAACCCCCGGCCTGTCCTGGTGCATGGGGTTATTCCTTCCTAGCTGCAAGACCCTGCACTTGCACATGTTGAACGTCATGAGGTTCCTCTACCCACCAATCTCCAGGCTGTCCAGGTCCCTCCTAAAGCCTGCACAGACCTCTGGGCTATCAGCCATTCCTCCCACTTTTCTATCCTCCTCAAACACGCTGAGGGTGCACTCTGTCCCTTCAGGTCACTGATTAATAAACTGAACAGGTTTTGACTGACTCCTCATACCAATAGTTGCAGGTCTCCAACTGGGCTGTGTGCCACTGATCACAACCCTAAAGTCTAAACCCCAAACCCTGCTGCTCACATGGAGGTGACCTCACAGGGGCAAACCCACCACATCCCTGCTGCTGCCTGTGGCCTTCAGAGACAGCAGCTTCCTCAAAGCCCTTCCCCACACAGGAACCACTGCTGCCCTCTCAGCTCCTCTCACCACAGAGACCCCCCACCCACCGCCCACGCCTGCCTGCCTGCTGCCGGCCAATCAGGCACTCACAAAGACATGACGTCACAGCGCCGTCCCGCCCAGCTCTCTGGCCCTGCCCTCCAGGGCAGCAATGGCCTCCCCAGCCCTTCCCCGCCAGGAGCCCAGCCCGGGCTCAGCAGCTGCTCCGCGGAGATGATCTCAGCAGCGCAGAGCCCCGCAGGGCCCGGCTGCTGCCCAATGAGGCGCTGCGGGAGCGGTGACCTCACAGTCACCAGGCAGAGCCAGCCCTGCTGCTGCCCAATCAGCTCTGCCCGCAGCGGGGACCTCCCAAGCAGCAGCCACGCCCTCTCCCTGCAGCTGGCCTATCAGGGGCTGCGGCAGCAGTGACCTCCTCGTGCCCAGCGCAGCCATTGGCTGTGAGGCCCCGCGGGGCTCCTGGCTGTGCTGGGGGCTGTGCGGGGCCGGGGCCGGGAGGGAGGGGAGCCCAGCTCGGGGCTGCGGGTGCTGGGGGTGCTGGTGTGGGGGCCTGGGGGGCTGTGTGAGCTGCTGTGTTGGGCTCAGCCAGCACTGCCCACCCCGGCGTGGGGGAGAAGAGGGGCAGCCAGTGCCAGGGAAACCTGCCCTGGATTCTCTCCTTCTGCCCCCAGCACCCACACAAGGGTTGGAGCTGCCCCACGGGAGCCTTGGGGCTGGGAGAAGCCCCAGCCCCAGGAGTCCTGGCTGCCACATTGTCCCCTGAGCAAGGTGGGACCCTCAGGAGGACTCTTGTGGCAGCCTCCAGCCCTGAGCAGCTACTGCCACAGCCTGGGATCCACAGGGGTCTTTGCAGTGACAGTTTCTGTGTGACACCTCGGGAAGGAGCTCCCAAAGCTGGGAGCCTTGTTGGAGAGCAGCAGGATCACTGGGAACAAGAACTGAGGTCCAGGCTGCGGGTGTTGATCCAGCAGTTCCCACCTCGCTCATCAGTCCCCATCCCATTTGACTCCATCAGCAGTTTGTGAGATGACCAGCTCCCTGCTCTGCAGCTGATGAAGTTGGCGAATATCCCTGCAACCTCCCTTCCTGCTCTTCCTCATCTCTGCATAGTCCTGGGCACCATCTTAAAGAAGAAAACCCCCATCTCCCTGGAACCCTGCCAGAGATGTGGCTTTCCAAGTCACTGCCAAAGGAAGGACTTCTTTGCGTTGCTTATTAAGTCTGTGGCAGCTCATCAGTGATGCTGTGAGCCCGGCTCTTCATGCCAGGGGTCTTGCCCCCTTCTCTCCCCTGTCTCCTGTGCATCTACCTAAGTCTCCCATTCCCACATGTCCTGTTTAAAGTGACAATTTCTAACATCCCCTTTAGGGCACTATCTGGACACATTGTGACTCCTCCTGATACTCTGTTCACTCAGAGACCCAGTGGCTGGTTTGCCCTTTAGGGAGGTTAAAGCTTGCTCTGTCTTTCTGCTGTCTGCCCCATTAGCCAAGTCCTTACTATATGTACAGATTGTATGGACTTAGCATACATTCAAAGAGTGTCATTATTTTCCATGAAACTATACTCTGCTTTATTTTTTTGTTTCTTTGTAGCTTGAAGAAGATCCCCCTGTGCCTGTTTGCAGACAGTGGTCTAAGTAAAACAGATGAAAATTGTGGCAGGTGAGCTGTAACATTCAATGCAGACCTTGGTGGACTAAGGCTAGCTGTCAACACGAGCGATTTAAATTCCCGAGAGGCTGATGAGGGAAATGGCAGGGCTGGAGAGATGGGGAGGAATCTTGTGTATACATTGCCTGATCTCTGGGACACGGCTTTTCCTGCATTTCCTGACTTTATTAGGAGTCACTCTGGATGGCTGCGAATTGGCACTGTTCTATCACCTATTCTTTGGAATAATAATGCAAAACCTTAAAAAGATGAAATATATGTATATAATTGTTGTCTTCATCTTTATGCTACACTCCTGAAACCTCTCCAATTAGCCATGGAGACTTGAAGGAAATTGCAAAGAGAGTCCTAGTTTATCAGGGCTTTTTGCTTTTTAATGAGCTTCATGCAGTACTTGGAGCTGAGTCCATGAATTGCAGCTATTGAAAGAAGATTGAAGAAATCCGTGAAGAAGTCAAAGTCAGAAGGAAACCCTAAAGTTTTGTAGAGCATTAATGGATCCCACTGAGGCCATTAACTACAACAACTCACCAGGGGCTGATTAAAGCTAAACAATATAATCATTGGTAATAGTTAGGTAGAGGAAAAATTCACGTGGCTCTGATGCCGAATACACCCTTGATGTGTTTTTTCAAGGAAAATGGCAGAGCACAGGCAGAGAAACCCTGGAAAGGGAGATCCCTTCCTCCATGTGTTGCCCAAGTCTCTTCCTGGCATCAGTATTTGGGTGAGGGTGTGCAGTGCTCAGTGCAGGACAAACACACGACACCTCCCAGGGTCCCCAGAAGGATAAAGGGGGCAAAGAAGGCCTGATGATTCCTGGTAGGCCTCGGTGACAGATACAACAGCCACAGTTAAGAGAATAAAGGCCTTCATTCTGCTGGAGCCTTGGCAGCACCCTTGGCCATCTCTACCACAGGTCCTCCTGTACCTGTCCCTGTGTCCTTGCAGACTGTAGACACCCAATCTGTCTGCTTCCCCATCAAGTTCTCACAACAGCTTCTCCTTCACTGATAGCTTTTCCATCCTCAGTGACTGTTTCTTGAAACACAAAGCCATGGGTGGTGACAGACTTGCTCTGGGTGTCCTGTAGCACCACTGCACTACTCTCTTCAAGTGATATTTCTTCCTCCTATTGCCCAATCTGAATTTTCCAAGCTGTATTTTGGGCCTGTTTCCTTTTTCCATGTTGCTTCCCACTTCCAAGGAAAGCTCCTGGCAGCCCCACAATGTGGGAAGGTATATAACCTTGTCTATCATGACTTTACGTGAAGGCAGTGGTGGGAATCAATTTTTGGGGAGCAGTTGTGAAAACCAAGGTGTCCTATGGTGTTTGCCCACCAACCACTTCTGAAGGGCCTGATTTTCCTGTTGGTTCCATCTTGAATGTTCTAGAAACATTGTTGTTGTGCTGGAAACCCCATGCGTCTGACATGGCCTGTTGTCCTTGCATGAAACTGACTGTCTGCAGTGAATTATGCAAGGTCTTTGAAATCTGGATTTGCAGAGGTCTGAGCTTCTAAGCGAGTGGAGCTCTAATGGGTAATAGGCACTGAGATGTCAGGTGGCCAAGAAGATTCTGCACCGGGCTGATGGACACTGGATAGAAATGTGTCTCCTAATTGCTCTCTTAGAGCAAGTAGACACTTGCATATGTCTCTATCCCTTCTAAAATCCAAAGGGGTAAGTGTGCATGTGCAGCTGACTCCCCCATGTCCACTGACTACAGTGGGAGCTTGGACAAGGAGCTCCCATGCAGAAAGCTTTTTGTGCACCCCAAAAGTTGGGAAAAGGGAATCCCCTTTTCAGTCTGTGAACCGAATCCCACTGCATCCCAGGAGCTTCTCAATAGACATTAGATGAACTGCTGAACTCATGTAATTCAATTCCTGAAACATGAGGAAATGAACTTGCTTCTTGCCCCTGTGCAGGGGTTCTGTTCTCTTAAGAGATGGGAGCAGGGGCTTCCAGAGCAGGACATGTCCACCTCTCTCAGATAACGATCCTCTGCTGAGACCAGCTACAATGCTGGACTCAGTCTTGTCTTTACGGCTTACAGAGGAATGACTTGTGATCATCTTAGACTGCTTCAGTGGATATTTATTTGTCAGGGTTTGCTTTCAGTAACTGTCAGCTTTGCAGCCCCAGAAATGCCTGGAGGGTGCACAGGGGACAGAAAATGTCCCTTCTCCAGCTGGGTCTCTGCTCCTGAGCTGGGCCTGGCTCCTGGGGCTGCAGGAGCTCCTGGCAACCTGGCAGGTGCTGCAGAGAGACAGCTCTGCCCAGCAGCAGCTCCTCATAAAGGAGCAGCAAGACTCACGGCACTGCCTGTGGGCACCAGGCTGGGACGAGGCGCTCATAAGTGAAAGGCAGTTGGGAATGAAAGAATGGGTGAGAGCTCACATCAGGGAGAACTCTTCTGAGCCCTTGACACGGTAAGTCTCTGGGTACGGGGAACACTGTTGTGGTTCCTGAAGGAATCTTGTGAACGTGACAGCTGATAGGATGTGTCAGGGTGTCTCTCCCAGCTTCTCCTGTTTGGAGCAGGCGGTGCTTTAGAGCAGGCATTCCCAGCCACATGTTCAGAGGAACAGGGCATCACAACTACCTTCTCCCAGGCATGGTGCTGAGCTGTAATTCAGAGCCGTGTCCCTGCGCCCCCGGGTGCTGTGTGCCCAGGGCAGTGACTCTGCCCCCTGCAAGGGTCAGCACTCAGCCTGCCTGGGGAAATCCGCACGGAGCTGCAGAGAGAAGCTCTGAGTGAAAGGAGCAACCAAACCCATGGCAGGTTCATGCTTCTGTTGAGAGGGGGCTGTGTGGAACAGGGTTACACTCAGCTTTAACTCACCTCAAGAAGACTTTTCAAGAAAACAGTCAAGGCACGGGTTACCTTAAGTTTGTGGGGACATGAATCCTTTAAAAGCGTCTTCTCTTTCAGAGAAGATCTCCCGTGTGTGCTGTGTTTGTCTCTCAAAATGGTAATTAGTGAATATTCCTATTGGGTCAGTAGACCAGATGACTTTCATCCAGCCCACAACGCCCATCTCCTGTGGTTCCAACTGTGCAGGAATGCACAGGGCTGTCTGACACCTCTGTTTACATCTTAGCAGAGCAGAACTAACTCCTCTGGAGTCCGTGTGCAGAGGTGCCCACTCTACACTGCACACTCAGCCAGCACAATGCAGAGATCAGAAAAAGGAGGTGAACAAAGGTAAAGGAGAGATGAAATGTTGCAGGTATGTGGAATGGTATTAGCTCAGAGATTCCTGTTCTAACTTGTCACTATCTTCTTCTCCTTGGACAGTCCCCTATGCCCAGAGGTAGCACATGTCTAACGACAGCTCGCTCATCGAGTTCCTGCTCCTACCATTTGCAGACACATGGGAGCTGCAGCTCTTGCACTTCTCGCTCTTCCTGGCCATCTACCTGGCTGCCCTCCTGGCCAACGGCCTCATCATCACAGCCGTAGCCTGCGACCACCGCCTCCACACCCCCATGTACTTCTTCCTCCTCAACCTCTCCCTCCTCGACCTGGGCTCCATCTCTACCACTGTCCCCAAATCCATGCACAATTCCCTATGGGGCACCAGGACCATTTCATACTTGGGATGTGCTGCACAGTTATTTTTTCTTGTCTTTTTCACTTCAGCTGAGATTTTTCTCCTCACAGTCATGGCCTACGACCGCTATGTTGCCATCTGCAGACCTCTGCACTATGGCATGCTCATGGACAGCAGAGATTGTGTCAAAAAGGCAGCAACTGCCTGGGCCGGTGTCTTCTTCTATTCTCTCTTTCACACTGGGAACACATTTTCCCTACCCCTCTGCCAAGGCAATCTGGTGGAGCAGTTCTTCTGTGCGATCCCCCAGATCCTCAAGCTCTCCTGCTCAGACTCCAACCTCAGTGAAGTTGGGCTTCTTGGGGTGAGTGCCTATTTAGCCTTTAATTGTTTCATTTTCATTGTGGTGTCCTATGTGCAGATTCTGGCTGTTGTGCTGAGGATCCCCTCTGAGCAGGGCCGGCACAAAGCCTTTTCCATGTGCTTCCCACACCTGGTCGTGGTCTCCCTGTTTGTCAGCACCGCCATGGTTGCCTACCTGAAGCCCTCCTCCATCTCCTCCCCATCTCTGGATCTGGTGCTGGCTGTTCTGTACTCATTGGTGCCTCCAGCAGTGAACCCCCTCATCTACTGCATGAGGAATAAGGATCTCAAGGATGCCCTGAGTAAACTCATCCAATGGGTCTAATGTCAGCAATATCTCTACCGAGGAGTGCGGCATCAAGAATATGTGTTGTGCATGTATTTTTTGCTTGCTTTTGTTCTGTTACAATCCTCTAAAGGAAAGTTAGTGTTCTGGTTCATGCCATTTGTCCTCAAGAATCTCTCACTTGAATCTGACACTTAGGTGTGCTGAACTGGGCTCACAACATCATTGATGAAGTGTCACAGATTTAATAAGCAACCCAAAGAAGTCTTTCCTTTGGCAGTGAGTTTGAAAGCCACATCTCTGACAGGATTCTGGGGAGATGGGGTTTCCCTTCTCTATGATGGTCCCCAGGACTCTGCAGAGATGAGGAAGAGCACAAAAGGTGGGTTGCAGGGATATTCTCAAACTTCATCAGCTTCAGAGCAGGGAACTGGTCACCTCACAAACTGCTGATTGTGTCAAAATGCAGATCTTGAGGCACTGCACCACATTACAGGCTCTGCACTGAGCCCAGACAGCAGCACTGCAGTCTATGGGCATGTCCTGAGATGTCCAGGGTCAAAAATGTGGAAGATCCAGGGCGCCAGGGCTGTGAAGCCCCCCAGAAGAGCCAAGGAGCCAAAAGGGATCCAAGGTGCCAAGGAAAACTACACTGAAAAGTATCTCCTGCTTCCAGGAGATAGAGGGAGATTGGTCAGACTCCTACCTCAGTGAAATTGGACTTATTGTGCTTAGTGCCTATTTAGTCTTTGGGTGTTTCATTTTCTTTGTGGTGTCCTACATTCACATCCTCAGAGCTGTGCTGAGGATCCCCTCTGAGCAGGGCCGCCACAAAGCCTTTTCCACGTGCCTCCTGCATCTGGCTGTGGTCTGTATGGTTTGTCAGCACTGCCGTGGTTGCCTACCTGAAGCCCTCCTCCATCTCCTCCCAGGCTCTGGATCTGGCGCTGACTGTTCTATATGCAATGTTGCCTCCAACATTGAACCCTCTCATCTACAACATGAAGAGCAAGGAGCTCAGGACACTGTTTCCGCTGATACTATTCAATAAGCTGCCCATCCATCTTCACAAGCGATTTATTATTTAATAATATATTTTAGCTCAGACAACTGCTATGGTTCTGGTACCCACTCTGTGATAACCTGTTTGTACAGAAGTGTTTGATTTTATTGCACTTCTCCAGCAAGATAAACCCAGGCTGTCTGGTGCAGAGGCCTTCTTTACGTATGTCTATCACTGTGTCAGATCAAAGCTGGCCTCACTCTAATAAAAGAGAATTTATTAATTGAAGAGCTTGAGGTTTTGACTCTTCTTCCAAAGCTGAAGCCACAAATTTGCTCAAGGACTTTTGCTCTGAAAGAGCCCATTGCTTTTCTGGGGCTCTCCATGGGCTCAAGGTAATGGACTCACAGGGTGATGTGCTGGGGAATGAGAGCTGGATTCAGCTCACACATCTGTGTATCCTGTCCTCTCACAGATGGTGAATGGTCAAGCAGTATCTGCCTGTCTCCCATAAGACAGGGCAGGTGGCAGATGTCTACATTGCAGGCACAAGGAAGAGGGCATCGAGAGCAGTTCATAGCACATTATACGTCCGCTCATGGTCTGGATCTAGGGACACAGCTGATGACAGCCTGAGCCTTTTGAAATGCCCTCAGTGGCCATAGAGCCCTTGTTAGGGGATTGTCATTGTCAGGATGCCCATCCAGCTGGGTCTGCTTCCTGCCTGGAATGCATGGCAAGTTCAGAGTAACCCCATGGCTATGGGACACCACAGCCCACCTGTTCTATAGAACAGGTACAAAAGCACCACCAGCTTGGGGCTTTTCAGAGAGCTTAGGGCTGTTTCCGCAAATTGCCAGGCAGGCCAGCATGGATGCACCCACCTGGGGAAAGAGTCTCCAGGGCGCAGGGACATCCCTGAGGAAGAGGAAAGGATTCTATGCTACATGGAGGAATAAATGAGAAAGAGAAATCTGCTTCTGTGCATGCTGAAGCAGCAGGAGCTGCCAGAGGATCCCCAGGGCAGGGGCTCTTGCACTGTGCTGGAGAGAGGGGCTGGCCTGGGGGGCTGCAGGTAGTCTGGGGGTTGGGAATCTGTGGGACACAGGAACAAGGGACTCAAAGTGCCACTGTCATCTGTGTCCTTGTGCCACTAGGGACAGTTCCAGCTTGGAGGCTAACAGTGCAGTTGACACACACAGCCCTGCACCCTGGAGCTGCTGTGCCCACAGCGGGCTTGGGCTGTGGGGTGAGTGCCCCCCGCTCTGCAGTGGGCACTGCTGCAGGGCCACCCCCAGCCTGGGCTGTTCTGCTGGGTGGGCTGGGGACAGGGCAGGGCAGTGGGGAGAGCTGGGGAGCAGCATGGCCAGCTCCGTCCTGCTGCGCTCAGTGCTGTAGCGGGGGGAATGGCCAGCCTTGCCTGGCCTCTCTCCTGGCCGAGGGAGCTGACCCGGGATGGCTCTGTGCTAACCACTGTGTGGGACACAGCCCGGGCTGGACAGCAGCAAGTGCTGGAGGAGGCTGCCAAGGCAGGAGGGCTGCGGGGGAATGGACACGAAGGGCAGCGGGGAGATAACACCCAGAATTTAGGACTTGGCTGAAGGGACAACATACGAAACACAGAGCAAGCGTTAACCTCCCTGAAGCACAAACCAGCAGCTGGGTCTCTGAGTGAACAGAGTATCAGGAGGAGTCACGATGCTGCAATGTCCAGGTCATGCCCTAAAGGGGATGTTAGAAATAGTCAATTTAAGCAGGAAATATGGCAATGGGAGAGCAATTCAGATCTTGGGGATAGTGGACTGTGCCACAGGCTGTGCTGACCTGGCCCGAGTCCTTCCTCGTGTCTCAAATTATCAGAACATAAAATAGGAGGTGGCTCTTATCCTGAATGTGTAGAAGAGTTTCTGGATTTGTTCAGCACTGGGAAAAGGAACTGAGTTGCAGGAAGCATCTCACTCTGACTGGGACAGGAGACCAGGAGACCCTAGTGTCCTGCTAATTGTAAATCCCACATAGGCAAAAGCTAGGGTTTTTTTTTTTTTTTTTTTTTTTTTTTGTGGGCAGCAACTGGTACCTCCTGTTTTTTTTTGTTGTTGTTGTTGTTTGTTTGTTTTGTTTTGTTTTGTTTTCTCTCCTCACTGTGAGCAGTGTGAAGCCACGAGGTAAATCAGGGAGGCCATTGAGGAGCTGGCTAAGACTTAGAGGAGGGGAGGGCAGGGGAGCTGCAGGTGGCAACAGCCCCATGGTCAGGGTGTGGGCAGGGCAGGCACTGCTGTCTATGAGAGCTGGGCCACAGAACCACAGAAGCACAGAAGCAAGTCTGGGTGAGGGGTGAGAGTCTCTGGGTGAGAAAGCTCCCAGGAGAGGAGGAATGTCACCCGCAGTTAACTGTGCCAGGGGAGCACAGCGGAACACAGCAGTGTGCTTCTGGGAGCCATCCTGCCCTGTCCCTCAGGCTAGTCCAGGGTGAGAGTCACAAGTGTGCTCACCTAGAGCACCTGCACACCCATGGTCCCTATGGCACTGGCATGGCCTTTGGGTACGTGGCATCCCCTGGTTATCCCCTTTCCTGTGCTTGGTGGCCTGCTGAGGCCAGCAAAGGTGATGCTAGTGCTGTCGATGGGCAGAGTGGGTGAAGGCACTTTTGGGGCTTCCTCACAACCTGCTGATTTCCCTGTTGGCCTTGGAGTCTTCAGTGAGTGCCCTTGGAGTGGCCTTTGTTTTGCACAGCGATGCACAGAACTGGCCTCCAGCAGCAGCAGCCCTGCACATCTGGGCACGCACTGATACAAGAAGGAGAAACATGTCCGAAGGATTCAGATTTTAATTCTGCATTTCAGATACCCTAATTCATATTGCTTTAATGTACCCTCATACCAGCTTAAGACAAGCAAGAAGAGAGAGGATGGAGAGGATGAAGAACAAAGAGTCTCTTTTCCTTTTTTTTTTCCTTTTCTTTTTGTCTTTTTTTTTCAGCAGGAGCTGGAGGAGAACCTGGAGCTGAGCCTAGAGCAAGGCAGCAAGACTGCATGTTGTCACATGTCATCTGGAAGGAGACTGTTCCCATCTGCCCATCTGATGGTCATCAACCAGTTGGCCGAGCTGGTGAGGAGAGCCTTAAATTGAGAATGACTCAGAGAAGAAGAAGACTCCAGCAAGAGTGAGGAAGTGATGGGCTGGGATGGCAGGGAAAGGTGTAGGTAAGGTGGACAAAGGAAACCCTGGAGAGTGCAGCAAGATGCAGAGAACTCTGCCTAGGGACAGACAGAGAGTCAGTCAGGATTGTAGGGTGAGGATTAATGGGCAGACCAACAGCGATGGCCTTGTGTGGATCTCTGCTATGGAGCGCCTGAAGAAGTGCAGCCTCTGCAAGGCCTGGGGAGTGCAGAGCTGGAGGGAGGAACATTCATTCTGCTCCCCGGATAGCAGTTCCCAGGCAGGCTCAGAAGTTGGAATCAGGACTTGGAGGTAGCAACATGGTGATGGGCATCCACATGGAGATGGTCAGGGCATCATGATGAAGTCCCCATGGTCACCACCAAGGCTTCATGATGGGGTCCCCTTGGTCTCCACCAAGGCATCATGATGGGGTCCCCGTGGTCTCCACCAAGGCATCGTGATGGGGTCCCCTTGGTCTCCACCAGGACATCGTGATGGGGTCCTCATGGTACTCACCAGGGCTTTGTGATGGCAGTGGCATCGTGCTCACCAGGCCATTGTGAGGGGGCGGTTCCCATGGTGACCATGCCTTTATTGAGGGAAAATACCCCAGGTGCCCACTCTGAGGAGAGCAGCTCGAGCAGGAGAGAGCAGCTCTCCTTGGTGCCAGTGTCAGGTCCCCACAAGAGGATCCTGGACATGGACAAGGAGCAGCAGGTGAACGCCTGCTCCCAGCCCACAGACGGGCTCTCAGGCTTGCAGGAGAGCGGGAGCCAGGTGGGCAGTGGGGCTGAAGGGAGAGGCGAGCAGCAGGGATGGGACTGACACGGAGAGCACAAGGGTGGTTTGGAAGGGGAGCTGGGGTGAGATAGCCAGACACGAGCGCTTCCGAGGACAGCTCATTTATTCTCGGCCTTGGGTATTTTTTCTCGGACAAAAGACGCCAACCAGGGTCCTCCCAGGGCCACCCAAACCCTGTGAGCTCTGTGCTGAGGATCAGCAAGCAGCTCTGGACTGAGCTCAGCCAGGCTGTGTGCAGCCACGAGCCTCCCTTGGACACAGGGCTGAGATTTCTTGTGCTTCAGGGGCCACTTGTATCCATGCACCTCCATCACGGGCCTCCTTCTCCCCGCAGGTGGGCCAGCAGCTCAAGGACCAGCACCTGGAGGCAGCGGTGCCGAATCAGGACTTGGTGCTAAGCACATCCTCAGAGTGCCAAGGGGGAGAGCTGCAGCTTCCCCAAGTGGAAGTGCCACCCGTCAAGGAGTGCCAGGAGGAAAGAGCCTCTTCTGCCCCGCAGGATGCCCAGCAGTGCGCACTGGCAGCCAAGGAGGGTTCCCGGGAGGCTGAACTCCCCAGCCTGCCCTTCGCAGAGGCACCACCCGGCTCTGCAGAAGACACGGCTGCTGCCGGCTCACCCGGTGAAACGGCCTCACTGGAGGCCACGTGCTCGTCCCTGCTCGAGCCTGCTGGCTTCGTGGACAGCATCTTTGCAGAGATTGCGGTGGAGCTGAGGGCAGAGAGCCGGAAGGCTGCCCCACCACGCCGAGCAGGGACAGGACAGGGCCCAAAGCAGCAGCCTGTGGGCATCGTCTGCCACCTGGGAGCAGAGCCGCTGCGTGTGCACCCGGACAACACTGCGCGCTGCCTGTCCGTGCTCAGCATCCGCACGGAGCCGCTGGAGGAGCTCGAGAGCAGCTGCCTGGCGCGCACCGGGCAGAGCTTGGCCCAGCTGCGAGAAGGCACCTTCCTGAGGAAGCAGCAGAGCCTGGAGGAGAGCGAGGACGAGGAAGAGGAGGGCGAGGGGACATGTTTCTCCCTGACAGCCTCAGGATCGCTCAATGTGCGACCCAAACAAGTGAGCACAAGGGAGGGCTGGGGCAGCCATAACCCCACCGGTGCTGGGACAAGCTGCTGCGCTGCATTGTGACATCCCAGTTGTCCCTGTGCTCAGGAGGCCATTTAGGTGGGAAATGAAGCTCTGTTCACAAACCTCCCTCTCTCCTCTAGCTCCTCGCCAGAAACTCCTTCTATGACTTGTGGAACCCGAAGGTCACACAAGTGGAGCTCCTCAAAGACGCAAGGTGCAAGTGGGAGGTGCTGGAGCGGCTCTATGTCCATGCTCCCAAGAAGGAGTGGCAGATGAGAAGTGGGAAGAAGGACCTGGGAGCAGAGCAGGATGAGGGCCAGACTGATGAGGAAGAGGAAGCTGGTGAAGAGGTTTTGCAAGGCCAGGAGGTGGAGGGAAGCATCTCCTTGCCATGGGTCAGACCCAGCCTCCGGAGCCAGCTCGTGAACAGGGAGATGTCTGACCAGAAGGTGCCCCCTGTGACTGACAGCCCCACTCCAGAGCAACCACTGCCTGAGGACACGGCACCAGCGGCTCCTCCCCCGGCTGCAGGCCCTGCTCCCCAGGTGAGCAAGCAGCGCTTCACCTGCACCCGCCATCCCAGGGAGCTGCCCTGTGAGCTGGGTCTGGGGGGAGCAGAGGGGGTGCCCAGAGCTGCCCAATCCCTTGGGACCCCTCTGCCCATGGAATCCCACTGTCACCCCAGGCGTTTGCCCTCTGCCATGTCTCCATGGGGAGACGCCGGCTCCTCTCCGTTTCCCAGTGCCAAAGGCACAAGGATGAAGTCTGCTCCAGCCCAAGTCACATTCAGCCCTGGGGCCTGGATGCCGAGCAAGGAGGGAAGGGGCAGCCCCAGCAGCAGCCCCCTCCACACCAGGGCACGAGCCCCCTTGTGCCACACACGCCCCCGGCTGCCTTCGTTCCCCCTGTCCAGCCCTGCTGCTACGGCCCCACAACGAGCCTTGTCCCATTGCCGTGCCAGCCGCAGGTCCCTTCCCTTGGGACGTGCAGCCATGGGCAGCCTCCTCTGATCCAAACCCTTTGCCATTGTGCAGCCTGGGGCACTGGGACCCTCAGCAGGGCCAGCTGATGGGTGCGTGTTCTTGCTCTGCCCATGCAGGTGGCCTTGGAGCCCCAAGAGGAGGAGGAGAAGCCCTCCTCCTGCAGCCCCACACCCGACGTTGAGGCAGGTACGTACCCGAGTGCAGAGCCCTGCTGGGGACAGTGGCCTGTCCTGGCACAGGGGGTGGCACCGAGGCCGGCAGCAGGAAGCGCTCGGGAGTTGCTTTGCCGAGGACAGAACCCCTCGGGAAGCCCTTGGTGGCAGGGACAGGCAGGTGCAGCCCTGCGCCCTGCAGCCCATTGCCCACAGCTCTGCTTCCCACCGCAGGCACCGCTGCCCTCCCGGACGTCGCGGCTCCCCGGCGATGGCGCTCGCGGCTGAGGACGGCGCTTCGGGCTCTGCGCAGAGCGTTCTGCTGCCGCTGCATCGCGGGGCAGCGAGAGGAGCAGCGAGCGGACGCACGTGCCAGACAGGGACCCTGAGATGGGGGCTGGCGCAGAGCCGAGACAGAACGACAGGCGCTGTGTCCTGGGAGCTGCAGAGATGCTCCCACATCATGTCCCACAGCATCCGGGTGCCCACACAAGCTGTAGTCGCCAATAGCCATAGCCTGCTTCAAATAAACCCCTTGGAAGCTTTTTGTCCCCATGTCAGTTGGTGTCAGAAAATCTCCAGGGAGACAAGTGGGGCAGTGGGGCCATAAGGCCATGGGGCGACTCCTGACTCCACACTGGTCTTGGTGGCTGGGGTGGGCAGTAGAGCCAGGCAAACAGGGCTCTCCACCACTGATACTGCTGGCATGTGTCTGTGCTCTTTAATGGTTCTCGGAGTGACCCCAGGGCTCCTGCAATAGCAGAAGTTTTCAGGTTTGCAGTAGCTCTGGCCTGTGGTGGTTCACTGTGAGTGCACGAAACACTCTCCAGTCCTCCTCCCTGAGCCTCCTAGGTCCCCACTGCCTCTCCAGGGATTGCAGAGACTTTCTTTGGGCTTGGCTGGATTTAGTGCTTTGTCCTTGGGTGACCCTACCATGAACTGCCCCTTGTTTGGTGAGGGGTCTGCAGATGGCAACATAGCGATCACAGACCGTGACTGTGAGGAAAGAAAACTCTCCTCCAAACAAGACAACCAGAAAGACCTGGACAGCACATCCCAAATAGCTCATGTCCCTGATGTCCTAGAATTGGCCATGGATTTGAGGAGAATGGTAGAGATGGATGCAAGGTCAAGAAGGGAGAGATTGAGGAGGAAGTGTGGGAAAATTGAGAAAGGGGAAATTAGAGAAACACTAGGGCCTAAGAGAAGTTAAGGCATTACAGACATAACCACCTACATTTACCACCTACAGGATGGTTGGTATGTGTGGAGTTTACTTCTCCATGATTCCCTTGACGACACAATCTGCCCTCCTAGCACACCCTGATAAGAGTAAATGAAGAGTGGAACAGAATGGAGACACCATGGCCAAACATTACTGGCTTCTCTACAGAGGTGGTAATCTGATGGTGCTGTGCAGACGACGAATGAGGGAGAATGGAGGGTGGAGCAAAGCAAAGGCACCGCAGCCAGACTCTGTTGAACTCCCTGCAGAGGTGGCAACCTGATGGTGCCATGTAGCTGGTAAGTCACATCATTGTATAATAAAATGTCTGAGGCTAGGCCAGCAATAGTGGCAGATCACTCCCTTCCCATGGACTTCACTCAAACTTTTCCTCATTCTACTTTCATTATAATACCAACACACACCCCATTCCAAAAGTTACCTGCCTCCAAGGAATGACCACTCCTCACTGAGCATGTTCTCTGGATTTTTGATTAACCCAAGACTTAAACCAATCAATAACGAAAGTAAGTATGACTAGAGTCACTCAAGTTCCACCTGAATGTAAAAGAAAATATAGAAAAGGTGAACTGAGAGAAATAGGAGGAAGAAAAAGAAAGAGGAAGGACGAGGGAAGAAGGAAGAGGGGAGAGGGAAGACTCCATCGTAACTTCTGGATCAGGACGCTGCCTGAGGAGACTCCTCAAGGTTGACAGACTTCTCCCATCTTCTGGAGTGAGTGATGATTGCGCATTTGTATATTAGAGCGAGCTAAAAACTCCACACAGTAGTAGAGAATTTTCTCTACTGACATCCAAAACCTGCTTTGTAAATGTTGCATTTGAATAAATCATGCTATTTGTGAACTCAACTACTTGTTTTGAAGGCAATTGGACCTACAGTTGGCAGACTGTGAAGCTGGTACAAGGGACCTCCCCGCGTGTCTGCACCAGACCCCGCTGCCGGCCGCGCTGCTGCTGGGACAGGAGCGGCCTCAGAGCCCGTCCCCAGCCATGGGCCAGCGCTGGCCTCGCAGCTGCTCTGCCAGCAGGGACCTCCCAAGGAACTGCCCAGCCAGGCGCCTCTTGCTGGCCTGCCCGGGACTCAGCAAAGAGCAGAGCTCACGGTTACCCTCACAGATATATATGGACCTGCTAATGCCTGGTGCTGCCCAGTCAGGAGCACAGACAATGTGAACCCCCTCCCAAGCAGGAGCAGTGCCATGTGCCTGCTGCTGGCCTCCCAGGTGCTTACAAACATTGACTTGACCATCATCTGACTAGATGATCTCCAAACATCCCTTGCAACCAGAGAAAGGTGCCTTCTCTCACTCAAGCCCCCTTGAAGCTTGCCTATGAACCAGCAATGTCCCCTTGCCACCAAGAAGGCCAGAGGTCTTCTGGGCTGTAGTAGCCTACAGACTAGTAGCCAACAAGACTGTTGTCAGGAGGACAAGGGAGGTCATCCTGCCTTCTAAGTCCTGGGGAGGCCACCCCTTGAGTCCTGTGTCCAGTGCTGGGCTCCTCAGTACAAGAGGGACATGAAGCTACTGGAGAAAGCCCAGTATATGTCTATCTATGTCTAAAGTTGATCAGGGGGCTGCAGCATCTCTCCTATGAGAAGAAGGTGAGAGAACTGAGCCTATTTTAGCCTGGAGAAGAGAAGGCTGAGAGGGGATCTTATCAGGGTGTGCAAATACCTGAAGGGAGGATGCCAAGAGCAGAAGAGGATGGTCCAGACTCTTTTTAGTGGTGACTAGTGATGGCACAAGAAGCAACAGAAACAAATTGAAGCACAGGAAGTTCTGCCTGAATTTAAGGAAGAGCATCTTGACTGTGAAGGTGACAGAGCACTGGCATGGGTTGCCCAGAAGGGATGTGGAGTCACCTTCTCTACAGATATTCTAGACTTGCCTGGACAGGATCCTGTGCAACATGCTGTAGGTGACACTGCTTGACCAAAGGGTTTGAACTAGATCATCTGCAAAGCTCCTTCCAACCTCAACCATTCTGTGATTCTATAAATGGTCTCCACTGGAATAGATCAGCTTTTTGAGCTGTAGGGATCTGCCTGTCCCTCAGCTTTGTTGTGAGTAGTGCTCTAGTAGGATAGAAGGCATCCAGGGTCATTAGAGATGTCCAAGGAAATTCCTGACCTGGCCTCCCACTGAAGCTCTATCTCCAGTGATTCCATTAGGACCTTTAGGCCAGGAGCTTGCAAGCAGACCATGTCCATGCTTAGCCTGGTAAGGGGGAATCCCACCTGCCATGTATTTGTGGAGTTCATGAGTTAGCTGAATCCTTCTCCAAACCTGGCGTTTCTGAACAGACATGTGGAGCCCCAATAAGCCATCTGAATAAGTCATCTGAATCATATATGCACCATGTATCAACAAGCTCCCTTCTTATCCCTGTCCGGGTGTCCTGCCTAGTTAAGAGATGTGAATCAGGACTTCCCGTGGGACATTTCTAACTTTGGTAGATAATCATTATCTGATGAAATAAACTGCAACGTTGGAATCTGTATCCCTGTACTCTTTAGAGAAGGAAAACAGGTTACTCGATGGAACACATCCCAGAGGGAGGAATCCCAAGGGACAGAGTAATTCATGGATTCAGCTGGGCTGCAGCTCGTGGCAGCCTGTCAGCACTGCCCAGAGACAGCCGAGTGCAGGAGCAGCTCCTGTGCCAAGAGCAGCAGGGCTGCGGGCACTGCCTGCTGCTGCGGACAGCAGAGGAGAGAAGGCAGCGAGAGGGGAACGGCAGTGTGGAGCGGGAGGACAGAGCAGAGCTCACTGAAGGAAGAAATCTTCACAAGCCCTTGTGTGGTAAGTCTCTGGCTGCAGGGCAATGCTGCTGAGGTTCCTGGAGGGATCTTCTGAACCCATCCCACCCCATGACTGATAGGACTTGTCTCTCCTGGAGTATCCAGCGCATGGCAGGAGAAGGAGCTGATTCAGCTCAGGGATTCCCTGATGCACCTTCACAGGGCAGGGCACGCTGCTCCTTTCTTCCAGGTATCGCTGCAGGCGTGTCAAGTGCTGGGTGTGCACACAGGTCTCTCCAGGTTTCTGAATCAGAGCAGCATCCCTGCACCCGAGGGAACACCCTGGGCAGTGACTCTGCTGCCTGCAAGGGTCAGTGCTGCACAGAGAAGCTCTGACAGGGCTGGTCCCAGTCAGCCAGGATCATCTTCCTGTTGACACTGTGCTGCCTCGGTCAAGTCTGCTCACCTTGTTCATGCACAGGACATGTCCCAAGAGTCTTTTCAAGAGGAAGATCAAGATAAGGGCTACTTCCAAGGGTAGGAACTTTCCTCTTCCTGTCTGCACTTTCCGTTATCTCCCTAACTGCTGCAGGGAGAAAAGAGGAGTGTATTCTGTTTTGCCAAGGTAGTGGACTCAAGCCTTCCCTCTCAGAGATCAATGGGTCTGTGAGAAACTTTATAGAGCCTCTTCAACCCACCTTAGTCTGCAGACAGCATCAGCATCACCTTGTGCAATTTATTTTACTTGCTCCGTAAAGTGCCTGCACAGCGATGCCCCTGGACTGTGCCCTGTCCCCAGAGGCTTGTGTAGGGCAGAACTGAGCACACAAACGTGATGTCTCTGTGAGCACAGACTGACAAAAATTGTTGGGACAGAGTAAGGTGCCATCAGGTGCTGCTGTGGGCAGCAGAGATGGTCAGGGAAGGAGAGGGAAGTGCCCACCACGATGGGAGGATGGATTTGGGGAAGTCATGCTCAGTCCTTCCAATGCAGACACCTTCCTCTGAGCAAGCCCTGCCACGTCTCCTCTGCCCCCCAGCAGCCTCTCTGCCCTCACAGCCTTGGGGTCCAGGGTATCAGCCCACTCCACTACAGCCAGATCTCTAGCAGAGGACAGGGACATCCCTCCTGCTATGGGCACATTTCCTGCTGCCCAATATAGGGGCTTCAGATACATGGCCTGCAGTGTCACCATCTGTGAGGTAGCATGCCCACACAGGTGAGGTAAGGGTGTTCCTGAGCGCCCCTCTGCCTGTCACTCCTTTCTCCCCTTGGCAGAAGGATCGCAGGATTGCTCCTTGTTTCCCCTCCTGTTCTTCTCTTGGGCTCCCTGGGGTTGCAGAGTTTTCAGATGCAGGTCAGACACCTGCCCTGCAAGCTATGGAAGAGAGGAATACGCATGGGAGTGAGGCGTCTCCAGTCCCCTCTAACCTGTGCAACTGCAGGAAATGCAGCCCATGGGTTTAGGAACTGAGCTAACTCTCCCTTAAGCACAGTCCATCTTCAATGCAACTTCATTTGACCCTTTTGCCTGTAATGTCTTAATAGACTTGGAGGTGCCCTCAGGAGGGACATTGCTGCCTCCTGCCATCTCTGTGATGTCCAGGAGACCTCTGAAGAATCTGTTACTGAGACTGAGAGTATGAAAAAACAGTTTGGAAACTGCATATGGGCAGCTGAAAAGAGCCCTGCATATTCTTGGCTAGAAGCGAAGCTTGGAGACCTCCCTCAGGTGCCCTGAGAAAGGGAGAGAAGTTGGAGATCGGAGGTTTTGAAACTGGACTTGTCTGCTCTTAGAAGGGGCTGGGTTCTTTCTAGGCCAACTGATTAGGGTGATCATCATGCACCTCAATGAGGTTTGGGCACACAACAGCTGCAATCAAGGCTAATAGGCAGAGGAGCTCTCCTCACTCTGCATAACGTGACTATAAATCCATTTTCTCACGATTACCAGTAGAAATGCTGAAAAATTCTGCCTCTGAGGAACACTCTGCAGAGGTGAGAGGGGCATCCCAAAGAAAATACACGTCAAAATAAATGTTAAAAATACCCAAATTGTGCTCTCAATACACATTCATTAGAAGTGGTGCTGTAGATACTGAAAAGCCCTTTTACAAACCAGGGGGATTTCACCTGAAAAACTGTGAATCTCAGAGCTCATCACCCCTCTTGTCTCCTTTCCACTACTGTAGAGCTGAACAGACTTCCCTGGAGCCCATGCGGAGATGCCCCTGCTCCTCACAGCACATTCAGCCACCCCACATGGAGGCTCAAGGAAGCTGCACAAACATCTCCATGAAGAGACAATATGGGCAGGGTGTTAGAACTGGAACAAGTTGGGAGATATTTAACTTTAAAAATCTAGGATAACTGCTCAATATCTGTTCCTTTCTGAACAATCCACAAAGCCTGGAGAGAGTGAAATGTCCAACAGCAGCTCCCTCAATGAGTTCCTGCTCCTGCCATTTGCAGACACACGGGAGCTGCAGCTCTTGCACTTCTCGCTCTTCCTGGCCATCTACCTGGCTGCCCTCCTGGCCAACGGCCTCATTATCACAGCCGTAGCCTGCGACCACCGCCTCCACACCCCCATGTACTTCTTCCTCCTCAACCTCTCCCTCCTCGACCTGGGCTGCATCTCCACAACTTTTCCCAAAGCCATGGCCAATTCCCTGTGGAACACCAGGGACATTGCCTATTCAGAATGTGCTGCCCAGATATTTTTCTTGTTCTTCTTGTTTTCAGCAGAGCTTTTTCTCCTCACAGTCATGGCCTACGACCGCTACATTGCCATCTGCAGACCCCTGCACTATGGGACCCTCCTGGACAGCAGAGCTTGTGTCAAAATGGCAGCAGCTGCCTGGGCCAGTGGTTTCCTCAATGCTCTCCTGCACACTGGGAACACATTTTCCCTACCCCTCTGCCAAGGCAACGTGGTGGAGCAGTTCTTCTGTGAGATCCCCCAGATCTTCAAGCTCTCCTGCTCACACTCCTACCTCAGGGAAGTTGGACTTCTTGTTGTTAGTGCCTGTTTAGTCTTTGGGTGTTTCGTTTTCATTGTGGTGTCCTATGTGCAGATCTTCAGAGCTGTGCTGAGGATCCCCTCTGAGCAGGGCCGGCACAAAGCCCTTTCCATGTGCCTCCCACACCTGGCTGTGGTGTCCTTGTTTGTCATTACCGTATTGTTTGCCCACTTGAAGCCCCCCTCCATCTCCTCCCCACTTCTAGATATGGTTGTGTCCATTCTGTACTCAGTGGTGCCTCCAGCCCTGAACCCCCTCATTTACAGCATGAGGAACAAGGAGCTCAAGGAGGCACTGAAGAAACTCATCCCGTGGGTACAAGGGCAGTAGTAACAACTGTTTCATTCACTCACCAGGATATCTGGCATTAAGGCTGTATTTTATCCATTTCTTTCTTTTTTACTTCTCTTTTACATCCATTTTAAACCAATAAATACTAAAATACCTAATACCTAAGATACCTAATTTTTGTCACGTCTGCACAGGAATCTCTCATGTAGCACTTAAACATAGATCGTCATTAAGAGGGAAGCCAGGTTTCCCTCTTCACTAGCAGAGATGGGGGATTCTCTGAGCCGCTTCTTTGAGCTCCCTTGGATGTGCCCAGTGCAGGGAGGAGAGTTTCCCTCTGCAGCGTCTTTTCCAGCACTGACACCAAGGGACCTCTGGGGTACAGAGTCATGGTGGGACAAGGGCAGGTGGGCTGAGACCAGGGGTCCTGTGTTGTTTAGGAGATCTCAGCTCTCATGCCTATGCTTAGAGTGTGATCTCAAATCTCTCTAATATGACAGAAATGGCAACCAAGTGTCACCACAGGTTTCCATGGCTCCATGCAAAGCTCCAACACACAAAACTAAAGTGAATTGAAGTCTAGAGGCAGCCTTCCTGTGGCAGTGCATCTTTTCTGAAGACACATTCAGGAGGGCAGCAGGACTTTCTCTATTTAGAGTTGTCCTCCTCATTTCCGTGCTGTCCTTCCATGCTTTATTCTGCAGATATGGCCCCGGAACTCTCATAACCTGGTAGAGATAGGCTTTTTTTTCCTCGTACCCTGGAAGAACAGGCAGGACCAGTCCTCGGGCTCCCTTAAGCCACAGCTGGATTCCAGAATAACATTTCCATAATAAAAGGGGATCTGCCCTATGATGGTCCTGAATCTGGCCTCTCTTTAGAAACTGGAATCAAAAAATATGCCCAAGGGTGTGCAACCACAAATGGGCCTGCTCTTCTGCTTGTGAACTCCACGAGATCCAGGGGATGACCTCAGCATTCCAGGGTGATCTGTTAGCCTCAATCTAGGGTTCATCTCTCAGTGACCACTGCAGACAGGCAATGGTCTCTGCATTGCCTGTGCCAGGCTGTCCCACACGTGACTGTGCTGATGAGAGAACCCCCAGGGGATCTCCAGGCACAGGGTTTGCCTGGGAGTGGGCACTGAGTGCAGCTTTAACGAAACAGGGAGGACTCACAGTGCAGGGACCAGAAGGTAGAGCACTAAACCCAGGTGCACATGGGGAAAGGAGGGCTCTGCAATCCCCAGAGAGGCAGTGGGGACCCAGGAGGCCCAGGGAAGGGGCAGTGGAGGGCGATTCCTGCACCCGCAGTGAAACACCACAGCCTGGAGCTAGAGGCCACCCAAAGACATCTCCTGCCATTGCAATATTGTGGGGGCACTCTGGGTACCGTCAGACCTCAGCCACCAGTTATCAGTGGCCACAGGGGCACACTGATGGCTCATGGTGAATTTGTTGCCAACCACGATTCCCAGGTCCCTTTTTGTGGAGCTGCTCTCCTACAGGTCAACCCCCGGCCTGTCCTGGTGCATGGGGTTATTCCTTCCTAGCTGCAAGACCCTGCACTTGCACATGTTGAACGTCATGAGGTTCCTCTACTCACCAATCTCCAGGCTGTCCAGGTCCCTCCTAAAGCCTGCACAGACCTCTGGGCTATCAGCCATTCCTCCCACTTTTCTATCCTCAGCAAACTCGCTGAGGGTGCACTCTGTCCCTTCAGGTCACTGATTAATAAACTGAACAGGTTTTGACTGACTCCTCATACCAATAGTTGCAGGTCTCCAACTGGGCTCTGTGCCACTGATCACAACCCTAAAGCCTAAACCCCAAACCCAGCTGCTCACATGGAGGTGACCTCACAGGTGCAAACCCACCACATCCCTGCTGCTGCCTGTGGCCTTCAGAGACAGCAGCTTCCTCAAAGCCCTTCCCCACACAGGAACCACTGCTGCCCTCTCAGCTCCTCTCACCACAGAGACCCCCCACCCACCGCCCACGCCTGCCTGCCTGCTGCCGGCCAATCAGGCACTCACAAAGACATGACGTCACAGCGCCGTCATCGTGGAGCTGGGGGCAGTCGGGCCCCGTGTGCGGGGCAGGTCGGGGCCCCGGCTATGCTGGGGGCTGTGCAGGGCCAGGGCAGGGAGGGGAGCCCAGCTCGGGGCTGCGGGTGCTGGGGGTGCTGGTGTGGGGGCCTGGGGGGCTGTGTGAGCTGCTGTGTTGGGCTCAGCCAGCACTGCCCACCCCGGCGTGGGGGAGAAGAGGGGCAGCCAGTGCCAGGGAAACCTGCCCTGGATTCTCTCCTTCTGCCCCCAGCACCCACACAAGGGTTGGAGCTGCCCCACGGGAGCCTTGGGGCTCGGGGAAGCCCCAGCCCCAGGAGTCCTGGCTGCCACATTGTCCCCTGAGCAAGGTGGGACCCTCAGGCAGGACTCCTGCGGCAGCCTCCAGCCCTGAGCAGCTACTGCCACAGCCTGGGATCCACAGGGGTCTTTGCAGTGACAGTTTCTGTGTGACACCTCGGGAAGGAGCTCCCAAAGCTGGGAGCCTTGTTGGAGAGCAGCAGGATCCCTGGGAACAAGAACTGAGGTCCAGGCTGCGGGTGTTGATCCAGCAGTTCCCACCTCGCTCATCAGTCCCCATCCCATTTGACTCCATCAGCAGTTTGTGAGATGAGCAGCTCCCTGCTCTGCAGCTGATGAAGTTGGGGAACATCCCTGCAGTCTCCCTTTGTGCTCTTCTTCATCTCTGCAGCAGAGCCCTGGTTACCATCTGACAGAAGAGAAGCCCCATCTCCCTGCAACCCTGCCAGAGATGCAGTTTTCCAAGTCACAGAGTTTCTTTGGGTTAAGTCTGTGGCAGCTCATCAGTGATGCTGTGAGCCCAGCTCTGCATGCTGGGGTTCTTTCCCACATGTCCTGTTTAAAGTGACAATTTCTAACATCCCCTTCAGGGCACTCTCTGGACACATTGTGACTCCTCCCGATACTCTGTTCACTCAGAGACCCAGTGGCTGGTTTGCCCTTTAGGGAGGTTAAAGTTTGCTCTGTCTTTCTGCAGTCTGCCCCATTAGCCTTACTAGATGTACGGATTGTATGGACTTAGCATATATTCAAAGAGTGTCATTATTTTCCATGAAACTATACTCTACCTGTTTTTTTTTCTTTTTTCTTTCTTTTTTTTTTGTTTCTTTCTTTGTAACTAAAGGAAGATCCCCCTGTGCCTGTTGGCAGCCAGTTGTCTAAGTAAAGCAGGTGAGAATTGGGGCAGGTGAGCTATAACCTTGAGTGCAGACTTAGGTGGACTAAGGCTAGCTCTCAGCAAGAGTGACTTAAATTCCCAAGAGGCTGATGAGGGAAATGGGAGGGCTGGGGAGGTGGGGAGGAAGATTGTGCATACAGTGCCTGATCTCTGGGACACTGCTTTCCCTACATGTGCTGCCTTCATTAGGAGTCACTCTGGGTGGCTATGAATTGGACGGTGCGCTCTCACCTATTCTTTAGAATAATAATAGAAAACTTTAAAAAGATGAAATACTTGTATATAATTGTTGTCTTCAGCTTTCAGCTGCGCTCCTGAAACCTCTCCAATTAGCCATGGACACTTGAAGGAAATTGCAGGGAGAGTCCTGGTTTATCAGGGCTTTTTGCTTTTTAATGAGCTCCATGCACTACTTGGTGCTGTGGCCATGAATTGCAGCTAATAAAAGGAGATTGAAGAAATCAGTGAAGCAGTCAAAGTCAGAAGGAAACCCTAAAGTTCTGTAGAGCATTAATGGATCCCACTGAGGCCATTAACTACAACAACTCACCAGGGGCTGATTAAAGGTAAAAAAATATAATCATTGGTAATAGTTAGGTAGAGAAAATACTCGTGTGGCTCTGATGCTGAATACACCCTTGATGTGTTTTGTCAACACACATTGGCCAAGCACAGGCAGAGAAACCCCGGGAAGGGAGATCCTTCCCTCCATGTGTTGCCCATGTCTCTTCCTGGCATCAGAGTTTGGGTGAGGGTGTGCAATGCTGAGTGCAGGACAAACACACGACACCTCCCAGGGCCCCCAGAAGGATAAAGGGGGTAAAGAAGTCCTGATGATTCCTGATAGGCCTCGGTGACAGACACAACAGCCATAGTCAAGAGGATAAAGACCTCCATTCTGTTGGGGCCTTGGCAGTGCCCTTGGTCATCTCTACCACAGGTCATCCTAGGCCTGCTCCTGTGTCCCTGCAGACTATGGACACCCAATCTGCTTCCCCAGCAAGTTTTCACAACAGGTTCTCCTTCCCTTCATTGAGGGCTTTTCCATCCTCAGTGGCTGTTTCTGGAAACACAAAGCCATGGGTGGTGACAGACTCGCTCTGGGTGCCCTGTAGCACCACTGCTCTACCCTTCAAGTGATATTTCTTCATCCTATTGCCCCATCTGAGCTTCCCAAGCTGTATTTTGGTCCTGTTTCCTCTTTTCATGCTACTTCCCACTACCAAGGAAATCTCTTGGCAGACCCATAATGTGGGGACGAATATAACCTTGTGTGTCACGACAGAGTGGAACGTGAGGAACTGAAGTGCCAGGGCCTGAAGGACAGGCCCGAGTCGGGGTTGACTTAGAGATGAATACGGCACTGCCTTTGCAGTGCACAACACTCACCTGTAGAATTGCTCATGCCAGCTTGCACAGAGGCTTATTAAACTGTAGCTTTTTTAAGCTCTCGTGTGGCTGTTTTTGACCTTGAAGGGAGCCCTCCCACCCGAGGCCTGGGCTCTGAGCAGATCCCCATCCCACATGATAGGGAAGATACGCCACATCAGATGTCACCGCTCACAAACAAAATGCAAGTTATCATGATTTGCTGATTTGGCTCTATAAAAGATGGACACTCTTGCCGTGATTTTGGAGACCTCACGGGTGGATGCACCACGTAAGACCTCCCAGTTGTCAGGAAGGTTCTCCAAATCCTGGCCACAACAGGGACCCCCCAGTGACTGCGGATTGGGATGATGATGACATATGATGACATATTTAGGCAATTGGTGATGCGTTTTTAATCACTATTCTCTTTCTCATATAGTAATGGTTAGGTGCATTACCTTGCTTATTTTGTCTGTTGCTAAAACCAGTGTGTAATAAGCTTATTTTTTTAAATGTATCATTCTGTACTGCCTTAATATTAATAGTGAAATAAGACCATTCTTTCCAGTGGT
Source organism: Tinamus guttatus (assembly GCF_059628265.1). Taxonomy (NCBI): domain Eukaryota; kingdom Metazoa; phylum Chordata; class Aves; order Tinamiformes; family Tinamidae; genus Tinamus; species Tinamus guttatus. The sequence goes on along the minus strand of NW_028289514.1, from coordinate 13,201 downwards.
GTCTGGTTCTTTTTGTCGCCCCGTCTGCTGTCTGCCATCTGCCCCAGAGCTGTGCCGTTGCTCTTCTTTCTCATCGTGCTCCTTTGCATGCCCCAAGCCCCCTGCCCTTATGGCCCTGAGTAGCAAGTGTGTGTTACAAGCAGGATGCAAATTATTGCCTGATGACTTTTAAAAGAAGGTAAAGATGCCTCTTCTCTTGCTGCTCTCCAAGAAAAAGCAGCCCAGCCTGAACCAGGCAATGCCTGTAACAAGACCAAGCAAGGTAGAGCAAGGTCCTTCCTTGCGCTCAGCTTCTTCTATTCCCAGTTGTCACTTTGACCATGCAGGTGGCAGGTGAAGTTGTCTGAGGTGTGAAACACAGGAATAACACCAGAGGAGAAACTGCCACTTGTGCACTTTGAGATGTGATCGTGACACATGCAATGGTGCAGTGTGACAAACAGAGAAGGGGTAAAGGGAAGCAAGCTAACCATCAGGAGGCATGAAAGCAGTGCAGGATGCAGTGTCATAAATGCAGCATTCCCATGTGAGCCCCTTTTTGCATCTATCAGGCGGTGCTCAGAGAGTCTCTAATGTGTGAAGGTCACTTGCCAAGGGCCGGAGGTTCAAGCAGTGTAACTGGAGGGACTCGATTTCTCCAGTTCATGGAGCTCTGTCAGACGTGGGCACTGAACAGTGCAAGAGAGTCCCCTCAGAGCCCATGGTTTTGTGGGTGTCCAGTTTGCTGAAGTGAGCGCTACTCAGATCCTCCTCCAGCAAGGGAAAGTCTTCCTTTCTCCATTTCTCCATGGACTCCAGGGCCTAGGATTCCTGAGGGTCACTCTTAGCACTAAAGCCCGTGCCAAAGGTGGCCTTTTCCGTGTCCTCTCTCACCAGGGCTCTTGGCCCATTTAGCAGCAGGCCCATATTTTCCCTAGTCCACCTTTTGTTCCTGCTCTATTGTTATATTTTATATATCATAGAATCATAGAATCATAGAATGCTTAAGGCTGGAAGGGACCTCTAGAGCTCATCCAGTCCAACCCCTGCACACGCAGGGTCACCTAGAGCACGTGGCACAGGGCTGCGGCCAAGTGGGTTTGAAGATCTCCAGAGAAGGAGACTCCACAACCTCTCTGGGCAGCCTGTTCCAGTGCTCTGGCACCCTCACTGTTAAGACATTTTTCCTTAAGTTCCTATGGAATTTTTGGTGCTTCAGTTTCTGGCCGTTTCCTCTAGTCCTATCAGTGGCCACCACTGAAAAGAGACCATCCCCGTCCTCTGCACTCCCTCCCTTGAGGTACTTCTAGACACTGCTCAGGTCCCCTCTCAGCCTTCTCTTCTCCAGGCTGAACAGGCCCAGCTCCCTCAGCCTCTCCTCACAGGGCAGATGTTCCAGGCCCCTCCTCATCCTTGGAGCCCTGCGCTGGACTCTCTCCAGAAGCTCCACATCCCTCTTGTACCGTGGAGCCCAGAACTGGACACAGTACTCCAGATGTGGCCTCACCAGGGCTCAGTAGAGGGGCAGAATCACCTCCCTCGACCTGCTGGAGACGCTCTTCTTAATGCACCCCAGAATCCCATTGGCCTTCTTGGCCACAAGAGCAGACTGCTGCCTCATGGTCAACTTATCATTCACCATATATTTTAAATTAGTATTTATTATTATTTTATCAGGAAGGTAAGAGTAGAAAATCAGAAAGAAATAAATGAAGAGCACATGTTTCATGCCAGGTACATGGGAATGACAAGTGACTGCACACAGGAGAGTTTTTGGCACTGACATTGTACCCATGGAGGAAGTTTCCTCAGTGCCTCCTTGAGCTCCTTGTTCCTCATGCTGCAGACAAGGGGGTTCAGTGCTGGAGGAACCACTGAGCACAGAATGGCAGTACAGAGAGATCCAGAGCTGGGAATGATATGGAGGGAGGAGAGGGGGGAATAAAGTGGCTAAGGGTGACATTTCAGTGCCCCTGTGATTAGGGGTAGGAGTCAGACCCAACCAAATGCGTATCACGACCTCTAATCCCTCTGGGGGACTGCAGATGACTGCACAGTCCAGGGCACCTGGACTACAGAGCATTTCCAAGGGTGCTCGTTGTGTCCAGCTGTGCCTATACATCCTGCCCCTGGTATTTGATAGATGGTGACCCAGAGGGCTCTCCGTTCTCCCTTCTTCCTGACAGTTGAGTCCTCCCTGCCTCTCCTGAGACTGCAGAGTCCTCTTTTGCCTGCGAATACCCAGTGCTTTACCTCTAAGAAGACGGGCTGTGGTCTCCCTGTTTGTCAGCACTGCTCTGTTTGCCTACCTGAAGCCCCCCTCCATCTCTTCCCTCTTTGCGGAGGGGCGGTGAGAGACGGCGGCCGCGGGGGGCCAAAAAGGGCGAAAACGGGGGGAAAACGGGGAAAAATGGGGGAAAAACGGGGAAAATGAGGTGAAAAAGGAGAAAATGAGGGGGAAAGAGAGGGAAAAGGGGGAAATATGGGGCAAAAACGGGGGAAAACAGGGAAAATCAGGGGAAAACGGGGGGAAATGGGGGAAAATGGGGGAAAGACAAGAGGGAAAACAGGGGAAAAAGATGGAGAATGGAGGGAAATTGGGGAAAAAGGAGGAAAACGGGGGGAAACTGAGAAAAAGGAGGGGGAAATGAAGGGGAAATGAGGGAAAATTGGGAAAACAAAAAGGAGGGGGGAAATGAGAGGAAACTGGGAAAAAATGGGGGGAAAAATGGAGAAAAATGGGGAAATCAGGGGAAAAGTGGAAAAACAAGGAAAAGGAGGAAAAACAAGGAAAACAGGGAAAAAGTGGGAAAAACAGGGAAAATGGGGGGAAAGAGAGGGGAAAACAGGGAAATTGGGTGGAAAAGGGGGGGAAACGGGGGAAAATGGAAAAAGGGGGAAAACGGGGAAAGATGGGGTGAAACCAGGGGAAATATGGGGAAATGGGGGGAGAAAGGGGGGAAAATGGGGGAAAATGGAGAAAAAAGGGGGGGAAAGTGTGAAAATGGGGGCGAGAAAAGAGAAAAATGGGGGGAAGGGGGAAAATGAGGAGGAAAATGGAGGGAAACAGGGGGGAGAAATGGGGGAAATCTGAGAAAATGGGGAGGAGAAAAGGGGAAAAGGGGGAAAAGGGGGGGGAAAGGGGAAAAGAGAGGGGAAAAAGGGGGAAAAGAGGGGGGAAAAGGGAAAAGAGGGGATGAAAAAGGGGAAAAGAGGGGGGAAAAAAGACGGGAAAAAAGGGGAAAAGAGAGGGGAAAAAAGGGGAAAAGAGAGGGGAAAAAAGGGGAAAAGAGAGGGGAAAAAAGGGGAAAAGAGAGGGGAAAAAAGGGGAAAAGAGAGGGGAAAAAAGGGGAAAAGAGAGGGGAAAAAAGGGGAAAAGAGAGGGGAAAAAAGGGGAAAAGAGAGGGGAAAAAAGGGGAAAAGAGGGAAAAAAGGGAAAAGGGGGGGGAAGGGGGAAAAGAGGGGTGAGAAAAGGGGAAAAGGAGGGGAAAAGAGGGGGGAAAAAGGGGAAAAGAGGGGTGAGAAAAGGGGAAAAGGGGGGAAAAGAGGGGGGAAAAAGGGGAAAAGAGAGGGGGAAAAAAGGGGAAAGGGGGGGAAAAAGGGGGGAAAAGGAGAAAAGAGGGGGAAAAGAGGAGGGAAAAAAGGGGAAAAGAGGAGGGAGAAGGGGGGAAAAGAGGAGGGAGAAGGGGGGAAAAGAGGAGGGAGAAGGGGGGAAAAGAGGAGGGAGAAGGGGGGAAAAGAGGAGGGAGAAGGGGGGAAAAGAGGAGGGAGAAGGGGGGAAAAGAGGAGGGAGAAGGGGGGAAAAGAGGAGGGAGAAGGGGGGAAAAGAGGAGGGAGAAGGGGGGAAAAGAGGAGGGAGAAGGGGGGAAAAGAGGAGGGAGAAGGGGGGAAAAGAGGAGGGAGAAGGGGGGAAAAGAGGAGGGAGAAGGGGGAAAAGAGAGAGGAAAAGGGGGAGAAAAGAGGGGGGAAAGGGGGGGAAAAGAGGGGGAAAAGAGGGGGGAAAAGAGGGGGGAAAAGAGGGGGGAAAAGGGGAAAAATGTGGGGGGAAAAGGGGAAAAATGTGGGGAAAAAGGGGAAAAATGTGAGGGAAAAAGAGGAAAAACCTGGAAAACGGAGGAAAATCCCACAGGCCCCGCGGCGGCGCCGACGGCCCCGTGGGCTTCGCGGAGAAGCAGGTTCCGGACGGGGGCGTCCAGGAGAGCGACCGCATCCTGGTGGAGAAGTTGGGGGTTTTTCCCTGGAATTCCGGGATTTTGGGGAATTCCAGGAATTCCGATGGGTTGTTCCCGACGTAGCGGTGTTGGGATGTGGCGCTGGCACCGCTCAAGCAGCTGCCCATGAACCTGTTCATCATGTACATGGCGGGAAACACCATCTCCATCTTCCCCGCCATGATGGTCGGCATGATGGGACAGCGGCCGCTGCAGGCGCCGCTCTCCATGGGGGCCAGTGAGGAGCACAGGGGGCGGGGCTTGAGGGGGGCGGAGCTTGGGGGGCGGAGCTTGGGGTTTGTGGGGGCGGAATTTGCGGGGTTGGTGGGGGGGGATCAGGGAGCTGCTGCCTGTGGGAGATGGGATGGGGGGTGATGGGGGCATGGCCTGGGGAGGTGGGGGGCGTGGCCACGTAGCGGGGGGGCGGGGCTAGGGATGGGGGTTGTGGGGGGCGTGGCCAAAGAGATGAGGGGCAACTTAGGGCTGGGGGGGGAGGGGGGGGTAATTAATCCTCCTCTCACTGGGGGCCCTTCTGGGCCGCCATTTTGTGTCACCCACCCCGTGTGGCGGCGGCCATTTTGTGCCGCCCGTTTTGTGGTTTCTGGGCCCATTTTGGCCGTTTTGGGGTGTTTTGGGGGTGTTTTGGGGGTGTTTCTGGGAGTTTTTGGGGTGTTTCTGGGTGTTTTGGGCCGTTCCGGGGTATTTTTTGGCGGTTTCGGGGCATTTTGGGGCCGTTTTGGGGCTCACGGGTACAGCGTCACCACCTCGGTGCCGGCGCCCCGCACCAGCAGCACCCGCTCCAGCCCCTCCGTGAGCACCTCCAGGAACTCCAGGTCTGCGCCGCCCTCGTTAAGGCTCATTAGCGTTAATTAGCACCCCCCCACATTAATTAACATTAATTAATCCTGTCCGCTAATAATTAACCCTCCAGGTGCTTAATTAACCCCTTATTTCTCTAATTATTCCTCTCACTCATCTACCCATTGGGGACTCGCTGCCCCCATCCCATTCCCTATCCAATTAACACCCTCCATCGCTAATTACCCCCCCGCCTGCCTAATTACCCCATCCTCGTGCTAATGACCCCTTTTCCCTGCTAATTAACCCCCTTAAATACTTAATTATCCCCCTATTTCCCTAATGACCTCCCTGTTCTCCCAGCCAGGGCCCCTGCTACCAAATCCCCATCCCCCAACCAACCCCCCACCATGCTAATTACCCCCCCCAGTGCTAATTAACCCCTCCCCAGGTGCTAGTTACCCCCCCTAGGTGCTAATTAACCTTCCTCCAGTGCTAATTACCCCCTCATTTCCCTAGCGACCCCCTTCTTCTCCCAGCCAGGGCCCCCAATCCCCATCCCCAAACCAACCCCCCCCAAACACAGTAATTACCCCCCCAGGTGCTAATTACCCCCTCCCCACACACTAATTACCCTCCCCGGTGCTAATTACCCCTAACGAGCCGCGCTGGGTGCAGTTGTCATGGTGACGTGGCGGCGGCGGCGGCAGGTTGAGCAGCACCAGGCGGGCGCCCTGCGAGCGGGCGGCCATGGCCTCGTTGAGGCGCACGGCCGTGTGCATGCGCCGCACGTTGCCCCGCGCGCTGCCGAGAGAGGGGAAAATGGGCTGAAATCCGCCTTGGAAACCCCAAAAACACCCAAAATCCACCCAAAATACCCCCAAGTGCGCCAAAACCCGCCTAAAACGCTCCCAAATCCGCCCCAAATGAGCTGAAAGACGCCCTGGGACCCCCATGGCCACACCAAAGGCATCCCTAATACCCCCAAGTGTGCCAAATCCTGCCCAAAATGAGCCGAAAGACGCCCCAGGACCCCCCTCGGCCACCCTGAATCCACCCCAAATACCCCCTAATGCAGCAAAAGCCGCCCCAAATGAGCCCAAAGCTGCCCCGGGACCCCCAAATCCACCCCAAATACCCCTAATGCGCCAAAACCCGCCCAAAATGAACGAAAAGCTGCCCAAAATGAGCCAAAATCCGCCTCGGGACCCCCAAATCCACCCCGAATACCCCCAAGTGCTCCCCAATCCGCCCAAAATGCTCCCGAATCCACCCAAAATGAGCCCAAAGACGCCCCGGGAACCCCGCAGACACCCCAAAGGCACCCCAAATACCCCCTAATGCTCCAAAACCCGCCCAAAATGAGCCAAAATCCACCTCGGGAACCCCAAATCTACCCGAAAGGCACCCCTAATACCCCCAAGTGTGCCAAAACCTATCCAAAATGCTCCCGAATCCACCCCAAGTGAGCTGAAATCCGCCTCGGGAACCCCGCATACACCCCAAAGGCACCCCGAATACCCCCTGATGCGCCAAAACCCGCCCAAAATGAGCCCAAAGCTGCCCAAAATGAGCCCAAAGCTGCCCAAAATGAGCCAAAATCCACCCCGGGACCCCCGGAGCCACCCCAAAGGCACCCCAAATACCCCCTAATGCGCCCAAACCCACCCAAAATGAGCTGAAATCCACCCAAAATGAGCCCAAATCCGCCTCGGGACCCCCAAATCCATGCCAAATACCCCCAAATGCTCCAAAACCCGCCCAAAATGCTCCCAAATCCAACCAAAATGCACCCAAAATGAGCCAAAAGCCGTCCGAAATGCTCCCAAATCCACCCCAAATATCCCCAAATGCTCCAAAACCCGCCCAAAATGCTCCAAAAGCCACTCCAAGACCCCCAAATACTCCCAAATGCAGCCCAAATGCCCCCAAACCCGCCCCAACCATGCCAAAATCCACCCCAAATGCCCCCAAATACTCCCAAATCCATCCAAAATGCCCCGAATCTGCCCCAACTGCACCCCAAATGCCCCCAAATCTACCCAAAATGCTCTCAAATCCACCCCAGTACCCCCAAGTATCCCAAAATCCACCCCAAATGTCCCAAAATCCACCCAAACACCCCCCAAACCCACCCATAATGCTCTAATATTCACCCAAATCCTCTCCCAATGCTTCCAACTCCCCCCAAACCACCCCAAAATCCACCCCAAACCCCTCAAATCCCCCCAAAGGCTCCAAAACCCACCCAAATCCCCCCAAAATCCCAACACGCCCCCCACATCCACCTCTAAAAGCCACAAACCCACTCAAAATGCTCCAAAATCCACAAAATCTCCCCAAACCCTGAAATCCTCCTTCCAAACCATCAAATCTACCCCTAATGCTCCAAAATCCACCGAAATCCCCCCCAAACCCTCAAACCCACCCCAAATGCTTCAAAATCCACCCCAAATGTCCAAAAATCCACCGCCAAAGCCCCGGGCTCTCCCGGTGCTCACGGGTGCGGGTCCAGCAGGTCGGGGGGCAGCTCTCGGCGCGGGCGGCTCCACGTTCTCTGCACGCGGGCGGCCTCGGACTCTTCGTCGTCGTCGTCATCATCGTCGTCCAGCTCCGAGGCGCCGCTGCTGGAGCGGGGCCGCCAGCTCCGCTCCCGCACGAGCTGCGCCTGGGGCAAAGGGGGAATCCGCGGCTTCAATGGTGCCTCTCCCCTAGGCCCGGCGCTTCCCCTTTACCTCAGCCAGCCGCGTTGCCATGGCGACTCCCGCCCAAAAGGAGCGGTCGCCATGGCAACTCCCACCCAAGAGGGGGCAGTTGCTATGGCAACTCCCGCCCAGAAGGGGCGGTCGCTATGGCAACTCCCGCCCACGAGGGGGCGTCGCTCGCTATTTACCTCAGCGAGTCGTGTTGCCATGGCAACTCCCGCCCACAAGGGGCGTCGCTATGGCAACTCCCGCCCAAAGGGGGCGTCGCTCGCACAAATCGCCTCAGGGGGCGGCCGCCATTTTGTCTCCTCCTCCTCCCCTTTCTCTTTCCCTTTCTCTCTTTTTCTTTCCCTTTTTCTTTCTCTTTCTCTTTCCCTTTTCGTTTCTCTTTCCATTTTTCTCTCCCTTTCCTTTTCTTTTCCCCCCTGGCGCCCCCGTTTTACCTCGCGCTGCCGCTCGGCCTCGGAGAGGCGCATGCGCCGCAGCATGGCGGAGCGCTGCTCCATCATGAGCGTGCGCTCGTACGTGTAGGCGGAGATGTCGCTGTCGTGCTGGGGAGGAACCGGGACAGGTGAGATGGTGGCGGGGAGGAGGAGCAGCGCGGCGGCAGGGGAGGCCTCACCATTTCCACCACTTCAATGGCGGCAGGGAGGCGCAGCAGCCGCACGAAGGCGCTCAGATGCCGCCGCATCTCGATGCTGTTGTCCTCCAGCTGCGCCACCGTGAAGATGCGCACGCGGCAGCCCCGCCATGCCTAGGAGGGGACAGCGCCATCATATCCCCTCAGCCAGACCCATGGCGACCCGATGGATCCGGACCCACCTTGTGCTGGTGCAGGAGGCAGGCGAGCAGCGTGAGGAGCCCCCCGTCGTGCACCACCCACCACACGTCCAGGGTGCCGCCATCACCATCCCCGCTGTCGTCTGCGGCCCCTGGCCAGGCCCCGCTGCCCTTGGCCACCAGCAGCGCCCGCCCCGCGGCCAGCGCCGCCCGCGCCAGCCCTGGGGGAGGACAGAGGGGGCGGCCGCGGCCGCCATTTGCCTCAGCGGGCCGCATCGCTATGGCAACTCCCGCCCAAAAGGAGTGGTTGTTATGGTGATTCCCGCCCAAAAGGGGTGGTCGCTATGGCAACTCCCGCCCAAAAGGGGCGGTTGCTATGGTGACTCCCGCCCAAAAGGGGCGGTCGCTATGGCAACTCCTGCCCAAAAGGTGTTGCTATGGCAACTCCCACCCACAAGGGGGCGTTGCTATGGTGATTCCCACCCACAAGGGGGCGTGGCTTCCCCACTCGCCTCACCCAGCCGCGTTGCCATGGCAATTCCCCCCCCTCGCGGCCCCGCCCTCACAGCCCCGCCCCCCGTGCATGCGCGGGGCGCTCCCCTCCTCTCTCCTCCCTCCCACTTCACTCCCCGCTCCCCTCCGCGCACACGCGGTCGCTCCCCCTTCCCCTCCGCGCACGCGCCGAGCTCTCCCTCCCGCTGCCCCCTACGCACGCGCGGTCCCTCCCTCCCCCCTCCTCTCCTCGCTCCCCGTCCCCCCCGCACACGCGCAGTTCCCTCCCCGTTCCCCCCCGCACACGCGCAGTTCCCTCCCCGTCCCCTCCGCGCACGCGCGGTGCTCACCCCCGAAGACGCGCGCGCGCGCCCGCCGCGGCCATGCCAGGAGCAGCGCGTTGGGCCGCAGGGCGCCCAGGCCGCAGCCCTGGGCCAGCAGCGGCAGCGCCGGGAGCACCCGCGGGGCCACGAGCGCCTGCGCGAAGCCGCGCAGCCCCGCGGCGGCCATGAGGCGACGGAGCTCCTATAGGGGGGGAAATGGGGCGGGAATGGGGCTATGGGGCTGCCCCATAGGGGGGGACTGCCCTATAGAGAGCCGTGGGGCTGCCCCATAGCGAAATACTGCCCCATCGCAAGATACTGCCCCATAGGGAGCCCCCGGAGCCCCGCGGCGGCCATGAGGCGACAGAGCTCCTGTGGGGAGATATAGGGGCTATGGGGCTGCCCCATAGCGAGATACTGCCCCATAGGGAGCCGCTGGAGCCCCGAGGCGGCCATGAGGCGACAGAGCTCCTATAGGGGTATAGGGAGCTATGGGGCTGCCCCATAGGGATCCCCTGCCCAATAGTGCCCCCTGCCCCATAGTGAGCCATGGCAATCCCCATAGTGACCCCTGCCACACAGTGATCCATGGGGATTCCCATATAGACCCCTACCAAATAGTGAGCTATTGAGAATCCCCATAGGGCCCCTCTTGCCAAATAGTGATCCATTACCCCATAGGGACCCCCCCCGCCCCATAGTGCCCCGTAGCCAAATAGTGAGCCATTGGAATCCCCATAGGGACCCCCTGCCACATAGTGATCCATTGGGCTGCCCCATAGAGACCCTCTTGCCAAAGAGTGATCTATTACCCCATAGCACCCCATAGGGACCCCCCCGCCCCATAGTGACCCCCCTGACACATAGTGAGCCATTGGTATCCCCATAGAGACCCTCTTGCCAAATAGTGATCCATGGCCCTACAGTACCCCCCGCCGCCCCATAGCGCCCCATAGCGCCCCCCCCGCCCCATAGGGACCCCCTGCCCCATAGCGCCCCACAGCGCCCCCCGGCGCCGCCCCCACCTGCTCCGCCCGCCGCCCCCTCCCCGGCGCCTCCCGGAAGGAGCCGGCGACGACGGCGGCGACGAGCGCGAGGGCCCCGGGGGGGCGGAGCTGGGCGGCCACCGAGAGCAGCCAGGGCCGGGTCGGGCGCAGGGCCCCGTCCAGCTTGAGCAGCACCAGCAGCTGCGGCCTGCGAGAAATGACCCATGCGGGCACCCGTAGAGAGAGCCTGCCAAATAGGGAGCCATGGATTTCCCCATAGGGAGCCCCCTGCCAAATAGGGAACCATTGGGAGCCCCATAGGGAGTCCCTGCCGCCCCATAGCGCCCCATAGGGCCCCGCCCCCTTTGGCCCCGCCCACCTCCAGTTCTTGCTGGGCTCCGCCGGCGCCTCCTCCAATCGCAGCAGGGCGAAGTGGGCGGCGCTCAGCGACAGCCCCCGCAGCCCCTCCCCCCAGGCCTTGGCCGCCCTATGGGAGAGAAGGGGGGCGTGGCCAACAGGGGGGGCGTGACCAAGAGGGGGCGTGATCAAAGTGGGCGTGGCCAAGGGGCGGGGCCAAAGGGGGTGGGGGTAAAACGGGGTGGGGGTTAAAAGGGGGCGGGGCCAAAGGGGGTGGGGTAAAGGGGGCGTGGCCAAAAGGGGTGGGGGTAAAAAGGGGGCGTGGCCAAAGGGGGTGGGGGGTAAAACGGGGGCGGGGGTTAAAAGGGGGTGTGGCCAAAGGGGGTGGGGGGTAAAAAGGGGGTAGGGGTAAAAAGGGGGTGGGGGTAAAAAGGGGGCGGGGGTGAAAAGGGGGCAGGGCACTCACCCCTGGTACTCCATGTACTTGTAGGCGGTGGCGGCCATGGCCAGGGCGATGGCGGCGCAGGGCCAGGAGGCGACGAACATGAGGGCCGAGCAGAGGATGGCGCCGCCCAGCGACAGCGCCCTGGCCAATAGGGAGCCGGGATGGGGACGGGAGCCGGGAATGGGGGCCGGAGTCCGGGAATGGGGGGCGGGATACGGGAATGGGGCCCAGAATCTGGGAACGGGCCCCGGAATCCGGGAATGGGCCCCAGAATCTGGGAATGGGCCCCGGAATCCGGGAAGGGGCCCCGGTGTCCGGGCTCACCAATGGTAATAGGGGAGGCGGGGCCGCCATGTCGGGCTGCGCAGGACGCTCTGCAGGGCGCACGCCAGGTTCACCACGAGGTAGGCGGCCAATAGGAAGCTGCGGGAGAGGCCCGGGGCATTCTGGGTCATTTTGAGGCCATTTTGAGTCATTCTGAGTCATTTTGGGGCATTTTGGGTCATTTTGGATCAACTTCAGTCTTATTGCGTTGAGTTGGGTCTAGTTGGGTTGAGTTGGGTCTTGTTGAGTTGGGTCTAGTTGGGTTGACTTGGGTCTTGCTGGGTTGAGTTGGGTCTTGCTGGGTTGAGTTGGGTCTTGTTGGGTTGAGTTGGGTCTTGCTGGGTTGACTTGGGTCTTGTTGGGTTGAGTTGGGTCTAGTTGGGTTGACTTGGGTCTTGTTGGGTTGAGTTGGGTCTAGTTGGGTTGACTTGGGTCGAGTTGAGTTGGGTCTAGTTGGGTTGACTTGGGTCTTGCTGGATTGGGTTGAGTTGGGTCTAGTTGGGTTGAGTTGGATCTAGTTGGGTTGAGTTGGGTCTAGTTGGATTGAGTCGGGTCTAGTTGGATTGAGTTGGGTGTTGTTGGGTTGACTTGGGTCTAGTTGGGTTGACTTGGGTCGAGTTGAGTTGGGTCTAGTTGGTTTGACTTGGGTCTTGCTGGGTTGAGTTGGATCTAGTTGAGTTGAGTTGGGTCTAGTTGGGTTGACTGGGGTCTAGTTGGGTTGAGTTGGGTCTTCTTGAGTTGGTTCCCATTGACTTGGGTTGACACAACTGGACTGACGTTGGCCAACGTTGGCCAACTCAAGTTGCCCAATGTTGACTTGGCCAATGTTGACGCCTACAGAACCTTTAGGGCCAACTTGACCCATGTTGGGTTGACCCATGTTGACTTGGGTTGACCCAGATTGAGTTTGGTTGGCCCATGTTGACCCCTCTAGACCATTTAGACCCAGTTAGACCCAATTTGAGCCAAGTTGACCCTTGTTGAGTTGACCCATGTTGACTTGGGTTGGCCAAGTTTGACTTGGGTTGACCCATGTTGACCCCTCTAGACCATTTAGGCCCAGTTAGCCCCAAGTCAGGTGAAGTTGACCCAAGTCGTGTTGACCCGAGTTGACTTGGGTTGACCCATGTTGACTTGGGTTGACCCATGTTGACTTGGGTTGGCCAAGGTTGACTTGGGTTGGCCAAGGTTGACTTGGGTTGACCCACGTTGACTTGAGTTGACCAATGTTGAATTGAGTTGACCCGTGTTGACTTGGGTTGACCCATGTTGACTTGGGTTGGCCAAGGTTGACTTGGGTTGGCCCATGTTGACCTCTCTAGACCCTTTAGACCCCGTTAGACCCAAGTCGAGCCAACTTGACCCATGTTGTATTGACCCAAGTTGACTTGGGTTGACCCATGTTGACTTGGATTGGCCCATGTTGACCCCTCTGGACAATTTAGGCCCAATTGGACCCCAGTTGACCCATGTTGTGTTGACCTAAGTCAAATTGGGTTGACCCATGTTGACTTAGGTTGACCCATGTTGACTTGGGTTGACCCAAGTTGACTTGGATTGACCCAAGTTGACTTGGGTTGGCCAAGGTTGACTTGGGTTGACCCATGTTGACTTGGGTTGACCCATGTTGACTTGGGTTGAACCACATTGACTTGGGTTGAACCACATTGACTTGGGTTGAACCACATTGACTTGGGTTGACCCAAGTTGACTTGTGTTGGCCAAGGCTGACTTGGATTGACCCAAGTTGACTTGGGTTGAACCACATTGACTTGTGTTGACCCATGTTGACTTGGGTTGG
>NW_028289513.1:0-57885 GCF_059628265.1 Tinamus guttatus | reverse complement strand
CTTGAGTGGCTGCTCAGGGACAAGTACCTACTTGAATTTTGTTTGTTTTGTTTCTACTCACATTAAAAAAAAAACATATTCAGGCCCACGGCATTTAGAAATTTTATTTTAAGGCATTTTATATTTTTACATCTTGCACAGATCTCAGTGGCCCAAAGCACCTGGGACAGCAATTGCTCACTCTGTTCAGAGCCATTCCTGCTAGGAGATGTTGAGCTCTCTTGACTGCTGCCTCTTGCCCTGCTCAGTTCCCATCCACCCCAGACCCACGGGTGCTGCAGTCATGAGGTCTAAAAGCCGCTTGCAGGCTGGCCATGGCTGAACAGAGGTTCCTGCAGCTTTTGTGGCTGAAGGAAGTGTCAAGGGAAGGAGCCGGTGGTTGTAGCAGCCAGAAGAGTGCTGTGGTGGCTACCAAGGAGCTGCTGGATGTTTTGGTAGGCTCAGTGGTAAGCGCTTCCTCCTGCAGTGACAGCAGCCACCTGCGCTGTGCGCCCGTGGGATGAGCCCCTGGGATGCTGTGTGCACAGCACCATCCTCTCACTGGGTGCAAATGCCTTGGCAGTGACCCTAGCGAGGGGATTGCTGCATGAGAGCTGCATCTGGAAGGCTACAAGACCTGTGTGAAGGAGGCTGAGGGGCCCTGCAGCTCCTGCTGGGCTCTGGAGAAGCTACTGGAGATGTCTGTGCTGGAAAGGAAGACTTGGATTTCACCTTAGCCCAGCTTGGCGTTCTTTGCAGGACCCCAACTGCTGCTTCCTGTTTCTTCCCTGAGATACCCCGTAGTGGGATCCCCATGCCTTAATAGCTCTGTTTGGGGTCCAAATCCCTGCTGGGGGTGCAGGTAAAGGTTATAGCCTCAAGGCAGTGCCCACCTCGGTGCTGAGCCCCAGTCAGGATGGGGTTTACTAGGGGCATAACTGCTGTCCAGCAGTGACTGTTAGAGATCCAGACTTCCGGCACCAGGTTCTAAAAACACCTTTAGTCGGTAGCTCTCAGGACATCATCATGGCAATTATTATTATACTACCTCTCTCCCTGATTTGATTTCACAGGAGGCTACAGCTGCAAGACTGTAATGGCAAATAGCAGCATTCATACTGGCTTTTCCCTTCTCCTTGTACCTTGAAGTAGGTCAGCTGTACAGAGCCTTGAAATGGAGACCAGGACCCTAGTGCATGTGAAAACCGTTCAGAGGCTGGTTTTTCTGTGATAGCTGGTCATCCCTTTGAAAAGTGCAGCTGTAGAGGACATGGTTGATAGGTGTGGAGCAGCAGAAGCTCTGAGCTGTGTTTGGAGTGCGTATTCCCTTTGTGAGGACTCCACATCTTCTCTGGCATGGCAGCTTCTCAGGCTGCACTTCTCGGAGATGGGCCTCTGGCACCAAAAGCAGGGATGTTTTGTGCACTTCAGAGGGTGCTGGGATGGATTGGAGGATCAAGACAGGTGTAGTGCAATGCTTTTTTTTTTTTTTTTTTTTCCCTTCTTTGTTAGATGCCTGTGATATGGCTTTGTGAAATCTTTCCCAATGTGGAATGGGCTGAGCTTGGCCCTAGTCCTGGACCTGGCAAACATCAAGGCAACTATCCCCTCTCCTTGTTCCTCCTCACCTTCTCCTGCAATTGAGCCACACATTCATAGGAGATGATTGTGGCCCTTTCTTTCCAACTCTGTAGGGAAGTCCTACTTTGCCATCCCCTTCGCATATCTGGTCGCACAGTGCTTTGAACATCTTCCCACACAATTTATCCCTGAAGGTCAAGAAATGCAGTTCTGTAGGAGCTCATTGCTTGAAGACCACAGAGCAGTTGATGCTGTGTTTTAGTGTGCTGTGCTAGTGACTTTGTTCCTCTTTGTCTGCTTCCCGGGTCATAAGCTATGTGAGCCCTTGAAATGTGCATGCATAGCCAAAAATATCTTTCTTCCCCACAACACGACGGTGGCCAAGAGACCCTGCGTGTTTTCTGTCGCTGCCTCGAGAGTGGGAGGAATGTCGCATTTGTACTGAAGAACATTGGAATGCTTGCAATTCAAGGGGTAAATGTAAAAATTAGAATTTACAAAGACTTTCTGAAAAGGCTCAGTGTGACCGAGGAGATGCTAGCGGCCCTTCTTGTGGTAAGTTCTCCAATTCCCCAGTGCTCCCTGTCATCTTTTTGAATTCTCAAGGGATTGCAATTCTATTAGCCTGCCATGACCTGTTGAAGGACATGGACAGTCCTGGCTGAGAGGAATGCCAGCTGCCTGGACAGTTTGTCTTGGGCATTCAGAGGAGTTCAACATCCCAGAGGAGCAGTTATTGCCACGGAAACATAGATGCTTCTCAGGGCTCTGTCTCCCAGGAGCTCCAAGGCTGGAGCATCTCGAGGGGGACCCCTACGGGGGGACTCTTTTCCAAGGCTACAGTGAGCACAGTCTTGTGCCAAGCAGGAAAAGGGACTTCTGGTGGGAGGGGGCCAAGGCTGGGCAAGCAATAGCCTTGCCAGGGCTCTGCACCACCTGCACCACACAGGAAGAGAACACGAGGCCCCGAAGACAGAGCCAGTGCTGTGACCATCCTCACCAATGCCCCCTGTTCTCTCCAGGCTCTGGGTACCACCACCAGCCTGGCCAGCTGCAGTCCCCGAGAGCAGCCCGTGGAATGGAAGAGCCATGGCAGCAGCATCCAGCTAACCCTTCCCATGGCTGCTGGGGCCACAGACTTGTGGTGTGCGGGAAGGGGGACAGCTGGTGGGAGAGAGTCTGCTGCAGGCAGACAGCACTGCCTACGCTGGATACAGCCTACCCTGGGCATGCCAGCAAGAGAGGTCGCTGGGCCAGAGCTTACATCTGTGGGGACCTGCCCTACAAACATCTCCTTCTCTCTTGTAGGTTCTGGGCAGCAGCCAAGCCCTCAGGGGCGGCTGCCTGCACCTGTCCCCGGCTCTGTGCACTGCCTGCCCACCCAGCACCCTAGCACCCACAATTTCTAATACCAATGTGCTAAAAGAACAGGGGAAGAAACCTGAAAGAGAAGCCACTCATGGCAGGTGAGACACTTGGAGGAATGGATGAGGACGACCCTGTAGCCTTGTGCTTGTGCGGGTGAGATGCTTCCTCTGCGCAACGTGTTCAAAGCAGCTCTGAGTTTTTGAAGTAGCTGGGGCTGTCAGACAGTGTTCAATACATTTGCCAAGACGGGGTATGTGTGTCCCTTAGAGGCTCCATCTGTAAAGAACCCTGCTCTTCTCCTTGCTGCATCAAGAGAGAGTCTGTATATGAGCATATGGAGCATTCCTGTGGGCACATATTGCAGCTCTGGGCATTTCAGATGGGGGTGATTTCGCTCTGTCTTCATGTGAACACAGTCAGTTGAGCCCACATCATTCATGGCAACAGCCAACAGAACTGTCTTGTACTGCAGAATCTTTCAAGGGCAGGATGGAGACCAAAGTCCGTGTGTGCTCACAGCATCTCCCCATAATGTCTCTTTTCAGCATGTTCCCAGCCATCTATGGGACTTGCTCACAGAAGGCAAGAAAGGACAGGAGGAAGGGCAAGAAATTCTTCCTCGGCTATTCCACAGCCAAGAAAGTGGAGAATACAGTGGAGAAATGGGTACAAGAGGTATGTGCTACTGCCTGAGATAATCCGTATGACCTATGCATTTGTGGGAAAAGACAGTTCTATGGGCAGGGAGTGTGAAAGATCCCTTCCTGAGGGTTCATGTGGTCATTGGGCGACCTTGTCATGACTTTGCTGTAAAACATCATGCTCTAGTTTTGCAATGCATTTGTCACTACTGTGTTCCCAGGAAAGATATCAGAAGTCCCTCTTTGGTTCTAGTGGAAAGGTGTCTGCTAGGCCTCTCAGGGAAAGGGGATGCACAGTTTTGGTTTAGTTCAGCTCATCAGGCATGTCCAAAAGGCAATGTGCAGATGTGATGACCTGCTACGTTTAGCTCAGGAGCATAAGAGAGCTGTCAGGAAAGCTCAAGTGAGGGGGCAGAAGAGAGGGTGAGAAGTAATCTTTGTGCACTTGAAAAGAACAGACCCCAGTCCTACTCTTTGTTGTTTCTTTTCTGTGGCCCCACAGGTTCAGAAATATCACTTTACAGTAAGAAAGAAAGAGACTCATGCCTTTCCTCCAAATTGAATGCCTGGGATGATTTCCCTTTCCTTTGCCTTTGGTGAAGAGACAAGGAACCTAACTGAGAGAGACCGAGACAGAAGAACATTTTTGGGAAACTCATTAGAATAAACACCAGTACTTCCTGAGACGTTTTCCAGAAGCATCTGTAAGACATTAGGAATCATAAGGAATGGGGATAGTGGGACACGTGAAGTCACGGTGTTCTTTAAGGCCCATGACTTCGCTTTCTAGTGCTGGAGAAACTCAAGTGAGTCCAAGAACCCTGATGCTGAGAGGAAAATCTCAAGGCGGGTGTTTAGGGTCATTTGATGTGACATGCGAAACTCCCAAGCCTCCAGGAGGGCTGCATTGCACACAGGCTTGTCTTCATCACACCCTGTTTTCTTACAAAAACATCTCACCCATCAGGCTGCTGTGGCCAGCCCAGCTGCAGCAACTTGCAGACTCCGTCCCTGCACAGAGGGAGAAACCCTGCTCCTGCAGCCCCACAAGCCCCTTAGGTCCTCTGGGCATCTCCTGCTGAACCCCTCTCTCCCATCAGAGGCTCTGTTATAGCTGTGACCCAGAACTTCCCACCCTGTCTCTGGTCTCAGGCTCCCTCCAGCGAACAAGAATAGTCCAAGCATCATCAGTCCAAGGACAAAGCACAGACTCGACAGAGAGCACTGTCCTCTACTCCAATGATGTGAGCACATGAAGGGCTGAACCTGGCACAGGAGTCTCTGGCAGAACTATCTGCATATGAGGCACATGTTTGAATTGATCCCATATCCCCACAGTCACTGGACTCTTGCACTGCCCCATGGGACTGTACCCTCCCTTCACCCCATTCAGTAATGAGATGAACAGACACAACAACCTGGCACTGACACGCACGATTCCTGCTTCTATGCTTCCCATCAGCAAAGGGAATGGAACAAGTCAGCTCAGCTGAGCCTAGGTTCAACAGGAAACCTGCATCTTCCATGCTGCTCTCCAGCTTTTCTGGCCATGCCACATGCCCCAGAAAGGGTGTCCCATAGCAGCGTGTATGTCCCAGCCACCAGCAGATCTGCTGTCTCAGAGACAGCTCCCCAGGGATGGACCTCCAGGGAAGTCTGGCTTTTGTTGTGACTGAGCTGAGTGAGAGGAATGGGCAGAGGAAGGAGATGTTCACCCAAGCAAGGTGATTGTCTTCCCCCTTTTGAGGATCAGCTTGATAAAATTTAACTGTAGGAAGTGTGACTGCAGGACTATAACTGCTCCAAAACAGCCCTTCCAGGTTGGTCTTGCACTGGAGCATCTTTGATGAGAATTGGGTTTGGGTCCAATTTCTGCTCAACAGAGCAGAAATCATTAGCAGTACATCATTGTAACCTCTTGCCCCCTTCATTGCCATGCTGCTGTTATCAGTTTCTATTTTTTGACTTTGTGCACACTGAAATAAGCTATGGCATGTGCTTCTGTCCTCCTCGATTTTCTTTTGAACATCAGGGCTGACCTGCAGGGAAGAGATGTGACACCAACATGACCTCCACCCTTGTAGGCAGCACAGAATTAAGCTGCCCTACACAGTTGCCCCCAGTGTGGGGAAGAGAATTTTTCCCTTTTCCTTCTGGTTTCCCAGTTCAATTCCTGGGAGTTGAAAAGATCCTTCTCTGTGAGCAGGAGGTGCAAACGCGACTATGAGATGCTTTGAGAAAGCGTTTGGAATGTGTGGCTGTTCATGATTCCCTTTCTTCTCTTCCTTGGAGGATGACACAGGGCAGAATGGACAGCGCTTAACTCTGATTCTGTTTGGTGCCCAGGTGAGGGGCTGTGGGCAGCTCCCTGACCAACATCAGATCTACCTGCTCTCCATGGCCCCTCTACCACACATCCCAGGAGCAATTAGAGTTGTGGGGACATCACCCAGAGGAGGGCACTTCCTTACCCCACTCACTTCTGCTGCTGGCTTCGGAGATGCACACAGCAGTACTGCATGCAGTAGCAGACATGGCTCAGGGAAGGGCTTTGTTCCCCTCCATCCACACTCCTCTGGGAGGGCAAGAGCATTGGAGCAGCACCTACATCAAGAGTCTCCTTCTACCCCAACATCATCTCTGCAGAGTTGTTGAAGGGGCAGTGCTCCATGGCGTGGACCTGGTCCAGATCCAGTCTATCAAGGCACCAGGAGACAACTGTTTTCTGTACTCCTGAGAGGGAGTGATTAAGTATTAAAAATTCTTTCAGACAAAATGACAACCTCATCATTGGAAATGAAAAACGAATCCTGGTTTTGACTCTTGTTCCAAAACTACATATTTTTCTTTGCAAGTTATGAGTGAGGATTAATCCATGAAAATTACAAAATGGCAACATCACGACAAGGAGGATCATGCTCCTCACTTATCAGCCCCAAATCTACCTTTTACAGAGGGGTGTTGGGTTTCTTCCACCCCAGGTGAAGGACTCTGCCTTTTCTTTGACTCAATTCCAGCAGGCTCCTTGTTAGCATGAGTAAGAGCAACTTGGTCCTACAGAGCTCTTGGATCACTGATCAATGGACATTGAGATTATTACCATTCCTACTGTAGCCTTACAGAAGGTCAAGCACTACTGTGCAACCAGTGACAAGCAGATAAAATTATCTGAGATTTCCTACAAAAGAGCAAATTCTTTGTGGGATATTGAAGCAGGTATGTGGTACTGTGTAGAATTTGCTGGGGATGTTTTATAGGTATTGTGGGATGGAACAAAGCTTATGCTGGGATGTTCCAGTGATGGCTCAAAGACAGAGTGAAATTGCTTAAGGGCTTCATCAAGTCTTGTCTACGAAGGATGAAGACCACACAGCCTCTCTGGATTACCTCTTGAGAGCTTTCTTGTTTCCATTTATATCCCTTGCCAATCCTCCTCCCACCATGCACCACTGTGAAGATCATTACTTTGTCCTCTCAAAAAATGTCCCTGTTGGTATTGAAAGGCTGCTCTGAGATTCACCTAAATCTTCCTTTCTCCACACTGAGCAAGTCCCATTCCCTCCGCCTCTCTTCCCAGGCTCAAAATCCCTGAACACTTTGGTGACCCTTCAGTGAACTTTCTCCTGTTTCTCCATGTCTTTCCTGGACAGAGGGTGCCCAAACTAGGAGCTGGAATTGCAGATGTAGTCTAATGAGTGCAGACAGAGTGGGATCATGTGGCCTTCCCTGTTTCCAGGGTACATGTTCACTTTAGGTTCATCAGGATCTTCCACTGGGCCTTCCGCACAGAGCTGCTACCAGCCAGATATCCATAGCCTGGACCACAGCAAGGAGCTGTTCCTTCCAAGGGCAGGAGTTTGCATTTGTTCCTGTTGGAACTCATATGGTTTCTCTTGGCCCATTGCTCCAGCCTGTCAAGGTCCCTCTGGATAGCATTCATACCCTCAAACTTACCTAGGGTCCCCTCTGTTTAAGAACATTTGGCAAGCACTCTGTCACCTCTCATATAATAAAATTCTTTGCTAAAGCTGAGGAAAAAAGCTCATGTCCCAGGACACATACCTGAGGTACACCACAGGCATAGTCCTAGTTGAATACAACCAAGGTACCGCTATTCTCTGAGCTTAATCATCCCACTGTTTTTGTTTTCTTTTTATGCATCTGATTGTCCAGCCATCCAGACCATGATATCCTAACGTGAACACAAGACTGTTGTTGGACATCATGTCAAATACCTTCTTCAAGTCACAGAAAATCACTTACTGTGCTTGTTCTCCTGCACAAATCTAGTCTTTGTATCATAAAAGGTCTGGCATGCAGGGAGGGAGTCAGGACAGCCAGGTAGGTAGGACGTAACCTTGGTCATTCCACGCTGACTGCTCCTCCTTTATTTGCCCAGAAATATCTTCCAGGAGGATTCAAAGAATTACCCAAACACCACACTGTGCTTAATTAGCCTATAGTTCCCTAGATCATCCTATGGTTATTTTTGAAGGTGAGTGCAAAATTGGCTTTTGTCCCATCATCTCAGTTCTCCCCAGATCTCCAAGCATTATAAAGACAATAGACGTAGATGAGAGATGCCTTGAAAGGATGTTGGGCATGTCTCTTAGCACCTTCTGATGCAGTGTTTTCAGTCTCCTTTTTGTCAGACTAAAAAAAGTCCTGATGCCCCAACACTTCTTCATAGGAGCTCTGCAGTCAGCACCTTGCCATTTCCTGCTGGATCCTCCAAAATTTCCCTCATCCCTCCTGGTCTGGAGGGCTCATAATCATGATCAATATTCAAAATGTGGCCTTGCCATCTGTGAGTCTGAGGCTGTAGCGACTCCCCTTGATGTGCTGGCCACTGCCCTTCTCCAGGCCTCTGTCTGCAATAGGACCCCTCGGGGGGAAAAGATGAGCACATTGCCAAGTAAGTGTTCCAGGGAGCACACCAGTTTTATTGGCTGTGGTCACATAGGAGAGTTCTGCAAGACAGTCCCAACAGATTGACACTCTTAAATGTCCCTAGAGGCTGTTATGTAACAGGCTAGGCCACATGAACCAGCAAAGTCCTCTTGTGGCCAAGAGGCTAGTGGTATCTTGAAGCGCATTAGCAAGAGTGTTGCCAGCAAGTTGAGGGATCCTCCCCCACTACTTAATCCTGCTGAGGCCACAAGTGAAATACTGTGTCCAGTTCTGGACTCTCTTGGATATGAGGGACATGGGATTACTGGAGTAGGGCTATGAAGATATTGAAGGGACTGGAACATCTCTCCTATCAGGAAAGGTTGGGAGAGCTGGACCTGTTCAGCCTGGAGAAGAGAAGACTGAGAGGGGAACTTATCGGCATGCACAAATATCTTAAGGGTGGATGTCAAGAGGATGGGGTCAGACTGTTTTCAGTCTAAGATGAGAAGCAATGGGCACAAAGTGAAACACAGGAAATTCCATCAGAACATGAGGAAAAATGTCTTTATTGTGAGAGTAACAAAGCACTGGAACAGGTATTCAAGTGTGGAGTCTCCCTCCCTTGAGGATATTCAAAAGGCACGTGGATGCAATCCTGGGCAAAATGTTCTAGGTGACCCTGTTTGAGCATAAAGGTTAGACTAGGTGATCTCCAGAGGCCCCTTTCAACCTCAACCATTCTGTGATACTTTGTGTTATTCTGTGTTTGTATGTGGGCAATTGATGTTCCATTTCCAGGGATAATAATGATATCCTGGACAATGGAATCACATTTAGATATGTTAAACACACCACAGCTTTGGCAAGAGGAATGCCACTAGTTTGAGTTTGCCACTAATTTGCTACTGAGTTTGCAGAGTGAGCAAGAGGGTTCTGAATGCCATTCCATCACAGGACTTCGAAACCTGGCATGAGATGCTGTCTCAGATTAACTCACCTGAAGGATGGGTAAATGAACTCACACCTTGACCCCATCAAAGTTTCCTATATAATGAAAAGATGGAAACAGGGCCTCCCAGAGTGGGACAGTTCCACCTTTCCTAGATAACCATCCTCTGGTGAGACAATTTCTAATGCTGGCTTCAGTCTGTGTTTGTTTTTCAGAGGGAGACCATAGATAATTAGTTGAGTCTGCTTCCATGACCATTTCCCAGAAGGAGGAGAAAGGACCAAAAGGAGAAATCAAGTCATGCCTCCAGCTGTGCGACTCTTCTGAGCATGGCCAGGCTCCTGAGATGGAGCTCATAGCAACCTGGCAGCATTGTGTCCAGAAGCAGCTCTTCTGCAAAAGACAGCAGAGCTTCGGGCATTTCCTACAGGTGCCAACTTGAGACAAGGAAGATGAGCGAGACAAGTGAGACAGAAAGAAGTTAAAAGATGTTCAGAAGTGGAAGGATGTCTGAGAGCTCCATGGTGGAGAAATCTTCATAGCCCCCAACACAGTAAGTCTCTCCCTTGCTAGGCAATGACCATGAGGTACCCTGAGTTCTCTAAAGCTACCACATCCCATGGCTGATAGCATCTGCCAGGATGGCTCTCCCCATTTCATTGGTGCGGAGCAGTAGGTGTTCAGAGCAGGGATTCCTTGCCACACTGTCAGAGTGTCCCTGCCACTCCAGGGTGTTGTGTGCCTGGGACAGTGACTCTGCTGCCTGCAAGGGGCAACACTCAGCCTGCCTGGGGACTGCAGGGAGAAGCTCTGGGTGGAAGGCGAGAACCCCTGCAGGGCAGGTCTCTATTTGAGAAGGATCTCATAGTCCTCAGTGCCCTCTGTCTCTCTCTGTCCCTTCCTTCTTCATCAGAAATATCATGGTGTTGCTCTGTGTTTCCCACTTGTCCATGCTGTACCTGCTCTTGCCCTGGGACTGCCTGGCTAGGGTGGGCTTCAGATGCAGTGCAGACACGGACCCTGCGGATCCTCAGATCATCTGAAGAAGGTGGCAGAGTTTGCTGATGTTCGCTTTGGTACTAGATTCCTCTGTGCTCAGTGGTGTCATTTCTTTCTGGGGTAACATGAGTGCAAAGGTCCTGTACCTTCGAGATACAAGCAGAGGGCAGATGTGAACAAGGTGGATGAAGAGGAGCTCTCCTCACTCTGCATTAACACCATGATGACTCCTTTTGCTCTTAAGAATCACAGTGGCTCACTGTGAGTGTGGGAGAAATCCAGATGATTTCTATGTCCTCATAGCAAACTCAGCACAAAATGCAGCTCAACCATGGAGCTCAGTGACAGATGTGCCAAGAGGGGGAGAGATAAACAGTTTACTGCAGGGAAGGAAAAAGAAAAAAAAAGGAAGAAAGATGAGAAAATTCTGCTCATGGAAGTCTGTACTAACTTCTGTACATCTCTTTTTCCTTGGACAGTTCCTCTCAGTGCTGCAAGGCAGCAAATGTCCTACATCAGCTCCTTCAATGAGTTCCTCCTCCTGGCATTTGTGGGCACACGGGAGCTTCAGCTCTTGTACTTTGCAGTGTTTCTATGCATCTACCTGTTTGCCCTCCTGGGCAATGGCCTCATCATCACAGCCATAGTCTATGATCAGCACCTCCACACCCCCATGTATTTCTTCCTTCTCAACCCCTCTGTCCTGGATATTGGCTCCATCTCCACTACGGTTCCCAAATCCATGGCCAGCTATCTGTGGGATACCAGGGCCATTTCCTACCTGGGCTGTGCTGCCCAGGTCTTTTTCCTCTTTTTCCTGCTTTCAGCAGAGTGGTCTCTTCTCACTGTCATGGCCTATGACTGCTTTGTGGCCATCTGCAGACCCCTGCACTATGGCACCCTCATGAGCAGCAGAGCTTGTGTCAAAATGGCAGCAGCTGCCTGGGGCAGTGGTTTTCTCAATGCTCTCCTGCACACTGCCAACACATTTTCACTACCACTCTGCCAAGGCAATGTATTGGAGCAGTTCTTCTGTGAAGTTGCCCAGCTCCTCAAGCTCTCCTGCTCAGACTCCTACCTCAGGGAAGCTGTTATTATGGTATTCAGTCTTTGTTTAGCATTCGGATGCTTTGTTTTTGGTTTGCTGTCCTATGTGCAGATTTTCAGAGCTGTGCTGAGGTTCCCCTCTGAGCAGGGTCGACACAAAGCCTTTTGCATGTGCCTCCCTCACCTGGCTGTAATCTCCCTTTCTCTCAGCACCACCATGATTGCCTACCTCAAGCCCCTCTCCATCTCCTCCCCATCCCTGGGTTGGGGGGGTGGCTGTTCTTTACACGGTGGTGCCTCCAGCAGTGAACCCCCTCATCTACAGCTTGAGGAACAAGGAGCTCAAGGATGCACTGAGAAAATTGCTTCACCATGTACAATGTCAACACCAGTAAGTGTCCCATGTGCATCTCCTCCTCATTCCCAGAGGAACTGGCATCAAGGCTGTGGTGCATTCCTTACTGACTTTTCCCTGTTACATTCTTATTAAAGGAAAAATTGTTTTGGTTCATGCATCTTGTCTTCAGGTATCCTTGGAATTCGACCCAGAGACCTTGTTGAAAGAGAAAGACAGACTTCTCCCTTCATCAGCAGAGATGTGGGGACCTCATAAACTGCTAGTCTCAGCTCACTCAGATGCTCTCAGCACAATGCAGAGAGTTTCCCTTTGCTGTGTCTCTTCCCACAATGGCACCAAAGGCTCTGGCAAGTCAAGATGGGCTGAGAGCATGGGTGCCATGCCGATTAAGAGAGCACAGCTCCCCTGGCCAGAGTCAGGGTATGATCTCACCCTCATTTCTTGAGGGTGCCCGCCTGCTGTCTCTGCGGGATGGTCTTTTCCCTCTTCAGTGCTCACAGTGGAGTGGGAGTGGAGAGGACGAGAGTCTGGATGCAACCTTTGGGGACAGACCCTCTGCTGTTCAGGACTATGCCCTCATTGCTACAGCAGGCATTTCCGGGCTGCAGCCTTCGCATGGGGTCTGCAGTTTTCCTAGAGACACTTTCACTTCCAGCATCAGGCTCTTCTCCTAATTTCCACACTCTCTTGTTGTGCTCTGATGTGTGTAAACTGTCCAAGAGCTAATCACAACTTGGTGGTGTTTGGGTTATGTTTCAACTGCATTCCTGTGAGTACTGGCAAGGGCAGGACACCTTTAAAACACAAGGGGATCTCCTCAGACACATACCTGAAACCTTCTTGAAAAGATGGAGCTGAAAATATGCCCAAATCAATAAAAGGGCTTAGTGATTTGCTTGTGAACTTAGTGAACTCCAGAGAACAATCTCATAGTCCCTGTGTAATCTGCTAGTGACCACAGGCTGGATCCAGGTCATGAGCTTGGGGCAGGCTCCGACCTTGGGGCAGCTGGAGCTGCTGGACTGACTGACTGCAGGGCCAGGGCTCTCGTGCTTGTCTTTGGGAGCATGGTGGGCATGGAGAGACATGCAGGAGAATGGAGATGGCCATTTGCCACAGCACCGCTGGAGTGAGAAGCCAGTGCTGGAAAGGGGTGATGTGAGGGGCTGCTCTGGGAGGATGGACCTGGTTCAGCTTCCCCAGTGTGTCCCTGCAACGCAGGAAACAACCTGGGCTCTTCTTTGCAGCCACCATGTCCTGGTGCCCTTCCAAAAGACCTGCATTTGTCTGGTGAGCAGTCTGGTGTGAGCTCCCACACTCCTGTTCACACACACAGGCGCCAAATGGCAGTGCTTCTCTTTTTTCATGACTGTGTGCACCTGTGTCAGGCCGAGATACTTTGTGTGAACCAGTCAGAGGGAGGTAAAGGTAACAGGAAAAGACTGACAGAGATGGTGAGGCTGCAAAAGAGGTCGGTTATGGTTTGGGAGTATTATGTGCACCTGATGATTATCTCAGTAAGACCATGATTTATAAACACCATCCAAGGCCATCCACTCCTCCAGCTTAAACACAATGCTGGGTGAGAGGTGAAGCGACTCTCGGTTTCTATGCAAGATTTCTCTTTCACAAAATTTGTGATGTTTCCAACAGGAGACCCATGCTGCACCAAACTGCAGATCCAAGGGAATGTGTCCCAGGACTCCAAGCAGAATTTCACCCTCCAAACATGCTGCAAATATGAAAATGGTCTCCATGTTCACAGACCTGTATCTATCCAGCACAAGCAGAGTGCCCTTCATTTGAGGTGAAGTTTCATATGAAGAACTACTCTCCTCCCTACCTTGGACACCTGTTCTTCCTAAAGAGTCTGTGCCTATCAACTCTATGAGTGACCCCACCACGTCTCAGTGATCCAAATGGGATCATAACTCTGCAACAGCACATAGACCTTTCATGACTCATATTTGCTTTCCCTGGTACATGCATTAGTGTGCAGGCACTTCAGAGAGGCAGGAGTTGGGCTGATTTGACCAAGGGACTTGCCTAATGGATGAGGGAAAGGCTGTGGATGTTGTCCACTTAGACTTTGGAGTTAAGTAAGTCCAGCTGGTGACTGGTCACGGTGTTCTCTAGAGGTCAGTGTTGGGGGTTATCCTCTTTAATAACTTTATTGAGGATCTGAATGAGGGGACTAATATATAGAGGTGGAGTAGTTCTTCAGACCTTCTCCATTCAGAGTGTTGGTGGGAAATGTATTCTGATGACATGCTGTGAATATAGATCTATCCATACTAGAGTTGCATAAGGAGAGTAATTGCTGTAGTGCATCACATAGTGTTGCCAATAAAAAAAGAAAGAAATCAAATTGATCAAAATATCAAAATTGTGAAAGTTTTAATTTATTTATTTTTTTTTTTTTTTTACTTTTTCCCCGAAGTTACTCTTAAAATAGCTTTCACATTTATAATTAGAGGTTTGCATTTCGGCCTTCACTTATTTGCGCACATACAGAGGCCACTACGTTCTATTGCTACCCAAGATGCCCTGAGGTAGCTGTGTTTCCATGTGGTACTGGGAAATGTGACCCTAGACCCATGTGAACCTTTCTGGAGCATGAGCTGGGCACCAGGAGTCTTTTTATACCTGCCAATGAGACACCTTTCTCTTCCTTCTTCAGAAAGGGAAATCCAGACAGATGGATTAGACACAGACATCTGCACTCATGATGTCTAGCAGGAGATGAGATCAGCCTCATCCTTCTTGTTCCCTCAAATGGAGTTGTACTTCATTTGCCAACCTGGGATTAAAAAGTAGTGTGACTAGACAATCAGGGACTCCTTTAAGACATCACTCTATCAATCACAGTTAGTTTGAGAATTGTGCCAATGCTGTCATCTACAGATGCAGCTTTTCAGTGAAGCTCATCACCATACTTCCCTCTGTCAATCCAGAGAGCTCTACACCTCAGGATGCAAGTCACTCTGTGCAGTTAGCAGTGGATGGGGAGGGAGTGTTTGTAGGGACATTCAACTTTGCAGGAGACAAAGAATAACTTTGGAATTATGCAATCTTGATTATAACAGAAATATTTAGAAAATGTCACGAAAATAGAAAAAGAAAGAAATTGAGAACATGGTCTAATACAAGGAAACTCTTTTGAGACACCTTGTAGTTTTTACAATAGTTTCTATTCATTTTCCTCTCCTGGTTTTGTTTTACTATGCTGGCTCTGCGGGTACAGAAACTATTGTGATTTGTATGATTTTTTTTCTTGTTTTGAAAAGGAAAGTGATTGTCAGAACTGCTTTAAATTGCAGTCACAAGATCATGGATGTCAGGTGTCATTGTAGGTGCCCAAGACTCCTTTGCCCAATCTCCTCTTGCACCTAGAGGGGTTCTAGTCTCCCACATGCCCTTTCTGAGAATTGGCAGCCCCAAGTAGGTGCCTTAGATGCAACTGGGCCTCTTCATTTGCCACAGGATGCTTGCGATAAGACACCTGAGCTCTGCCGGGAAAGCTGAAGAGTAGTCGTCAACATTTACAAAATGTTGAGCAAACACCCTTTTGTTAGCTAAAAGTGTAGAGTAATCCTAATGTCATTGGTTTATCTTGATGAAATAGTGGTAATTTTCAGGTAGCCTATGAATCTCAGGAGAGAGGCATATTGATGTGCCGTTCAACTTGTATTACTTGTGTCAACTTGTGTCTTTTAAATTGTGGATGTAATCTCTATAATCACATATCTCCCATGCCCCTACTATGCTGATCATTTCTAAAGTTCCCACTGCATCATACTGTCTAAGTTTATGCACTTTCCAATGCTTTCCAGTTCCCTTCCTTTCTTTTCATTCACTCAGATTCCTCTCAACCCTTTACTTGCTGCTCTGAGCTTCAAGGAGTCTTAAATATGCTCCAGAGTCTCCTTGCTTTTTAACCAGCTACATAGTTGTGTTTCTAAATCTTCTTACCTGTCTGTCACAAATATTTCAAGGAGGGGAATTCCTTGAATTCCTTCTGGAGGAAGGTTATTCCACACTGGAGGCAGCCTGGATTTAGAATACAGTTGAAGGCTGTATTTTATTTTTTTTATCAACTCATAGTTTTTTTTTTTTTTTTTTTTTTTTTTTTTAGTTAAGAAAAAAAAGAAGAACGCCTGTGTCAGCAACCAGTTTTCTATGGAAAGCAGGTGGGAATTGGTGTAGAGGAGCTGTAACCTTCCAGTACAGACTCGAATGGAAAAAGTTATACTTTAACAGGAGACATGCAAGCCCCCAGTGGCTGATTAGAGAAATGGAATGTTGGGATGTGAGGAGAAAGTGTGTCCATCCTCAAATCCTCATATTGAAAATACTGCTTTTCCTACATGTCCTGTATGAATTGGGGAATGTTGATATCATTTATTCTGTAAAGTGAAAAATAAAGAGAGCTTAAACGGCAGGCATCCTTCTTTTCAGGTGATATCTCACTGATATCTTCCTCTGGTCTATAAACTCCTGAAAACTCTCCAAGTGGCCATCAAGAATTGAAGAACTGAAGAAAATTTTGAGAATCATGGGCCCTTAGAGATTTGTTGCATTTTAATAGCTCCCTGGGTGTATTTGATGCTGACTCCATGAACCTCACATCATGAGAGGAGATTGAACAAAGCTCTCAAGAAGCTGAAGTCAGAAGAAAATCCAAACATTTCTTCGAGTGTTAATGGGTCCCACTGAGGGTCGTTACCAAAGAAGGCTCCCCAGGGGGAGATAAAGCAGAATGTTGGAGGTGCTGATTGTAGGTCAACAAAGGCAATGCCTAGGTGGCTCTGATGCCAAGTCAACCTTGACATGCTTTATCAAGTAGACTGTACAGGCACTGACACATAGTCCATAGGCAGGGTGATCCTTTCCTCCCCATATTACTCAGGGCTCTTTCTGAGGGCAGTATGAGGGCAAGGGCATACAAGGACAAGTGCAGGACAGCAATATGGCACCTCCTGGGCTCCCTGAATCTGAGCAGGCTGTGAGGTCACAGTGATTTAAGAAAACAGCATCATCTTTAGGGCTTCAGTGGCAGAGTCAGCAGCCATAGCCAAGAGGACAAAGACAGTTCTGTTGGGTTGTTGCAGCTTTGTCAGCGCCCATAGCTATCTCCACCACAATCTGTCCTATAGTGTGCCATGCCTGCACCCGTTTCCTTGAAAACAACAGGCAACCAAACTGCTTTGTCACCTTACTCTCACCCATAGACCTCCCTACCTCTATTCATGTCTCTCTGTCCTCACTTGTTTTTCCTTGAAACACAAAGCCAGGGAATGATCACAGAGATCCCTCAGAGAGACCTGAAGCACCACAGGCCTACTCTTCAAGTTTTCTCAACCTCTCTATATGGACGCAGTCTCCCCCCACTACACACGGGCCTTGACACTTCTCTTGCAAATCTCCATGGGATGCCTGTTCTCCAAACCCCTCAGTTTCACAAAGGCCTTCGGGACTGAAGTTTCTCTCTGCCAACCAACAAACAAACAAAACAACACAAGAGAACACCAATGGAGAAAGAGTAGACAGATTTGGGCTGACTATCAGTGGATATAAGGATGGTGGAAAACACAAGCTTAAAAGAGGGAAAGAGGGGGGAAAAGGGAGGAATTGAAAGTTAAACAAACGATTGATCAGGAGCATTTGGGGATTCCTTCCTAGACTTTCTGCATCTGAACAACTTTCAATGGAGGAGCTCAAGAACGCTGACCTACTTCCACAGATAAGGGGAAGCTGTCTGCAGACACAGCTAGAGAGAAGGAAGAATCATGGACTCCTTTAGGGTGGAAGGGAGCTGAGGAGCTCTCTAGCCCAATCTTCTTGCTCCCAGCAGGGTCAGCTCTGGGCTCAGCCAAGTTGCTCTGGGCTTGATCCAGTCTGATTTTGGAAACGTCCAAATGGGGGCAACCTCTCCGGGCAGCCAGTTCCCAGATGCTTGACCATCCTCTGAAGGGAAAAACTTTTCCTTATCTCCTCCATGAATAAGTCTTCTTTCAACTTATGCCCATTATCACTTATCATGCATCAGGATGAAGATCCTACATCCATCTTCTTGATGACCTGTTTGCAGCAATGGAAGGCCTTCCAAAATAAAGTCTGCCTAAAACTACCTCTTCTGAAGTTCGACAAGCTCCGTGTCTTCACAAAGTGCTCCAGCTCCCAAGTCATCTTGAGCGCTCTCTGATATATTTTCTCCCAGTTACCAACTTCTTACTTTTCCCAGGGACCCACACTGGGCCCAATATTCTAGATGTGGGAATATTGATGAGAGCAGGATCAGCATTTCTTTCCAGCTCCAGGCTCTGTCCCTGCTCATCCAGGCCTGGATGCTTTCTGCAGCTTCTTTGCTGCCAGCAAAAGCTGCTGAACCACATTTTGCCTTATTTGTCACCCATTTTTTGCAGATCTACTACTCAGGCCTCAGCTTGTTAGAAGGCCCCAGCTTGTGACAGAGCAACTGTGGTGTGTTGTTCTGTCCCTGGTACACAACCTGGCATTTTCCTTCGTGAGTTTTGTGAGGTTTCTGCAGCTTCTTTCTCCTGCCTGTTTAGGTCCCTCTGAAGGGCAGCCCTCAAGGATATGCCTGGTCTCTCCCTTGCAGTTTCAGGTCATCTACAATCATTGCAAGTGTTGCCTCCCATGTGCAACTAACAGAGACTGTAAAAGGGTGAGGTTCCTGGAGTGATCACTGTTGCTCCATTTCTCTCTGGCCTCCCCAAGAGGGCTACTCATTCATCACTGCCCTCTAAGTCCAACCATCCAAGCAGCTTTCTATGCGTCCAGTTGCCTAACCCTCTACATGGTAAATCCCTAAGCTGCATGCAAAAATATGGGGGAGACAATGTCAGCCCTCTTGCTAAAGTCTGGATAAAAGATGTTTGCTCTTCTCCATCTACATATGCAGTTATTTAATCAGAGAAGGCAATCAGGTTAGTGATGCACAATCTGCCCTAGGTAAACCAGATGTACTCTTCCTCTTCATGCGCCCAGAAATGTGATGTGAGAGGATTCACTCCATGGTACATTCCTCACCAAAGTGAGGCTGAAATGCTTGCAGCTCCCCACGTAGTCCTGTGGGCCTTTTATGAAGAGGAATGTAATATTTGCCTTTCGGCAATCTTTGGGACCTCTGCCAACCTCCACAAGCTTTCGAAGACTGATAGTGGCCTTGCTATGACAGAGTCAGCTCTAAAAGCATCCTCCTATGCAGTCCATGCAGCACCATTGGTGGTCATTGCATAGTTTGAGTTCTCAAGAGTAGTCCCTCAGTAATCTCAGACCCTGATGGTTGTTTTTCTCCTCACAGTCATGACTCAGGCCACAAGACTGGGAAACCTTTTGGGTGAAAATGGAAATCAACACTCTGATGAGTTCCTCACACCTATCTGCATTCCTTGTCCATTCAGCTGTGAGCCCACCTTCTTCTTTAATTTTTACTGAAGCAGTAGCAGCTCATCCTCACGCCTTTAACATCCCCTGCCAGTGTCAATCCTAGGGCAGCAGTGTCTTCCCTAACACCATGTCTATGCCATTCTAAATTTCTGGTGTGCAGCCTCTCCTCCATCCCTCTCCTATGTGCTACCTTTTTGCCCTTATGCTCAGTTGTGAGCTCCCTGTTTAGCCAGGTAGATCCTCTGAGATATTTACCAGCTTTACTGCCTATCAGGATGGAGCATTCTCGTGCTTTGTGGGTGTTGCCCTTAAGAGTTAGGGGTTTCCTGGGGTTCCTGGACCCTTCAGAGATGGCTGCCTTGGGATCTCTCAAGTGGACAGGCTCAAGTCTGCTCCTATGAAGGCCAGAGTGTATACCCTGCTTCTGTCTTTCCTCACTCCACTTTTTCAAGGACACTGTAGGCAAGGTTGACACTGGCTATCCCATCCCTGCTCAGTTCCCCTTTGCTTGCAGTTTCCACATCCAGGAAAGCCTTTGTGGCCCACCTGTTGCCTCTGCTAGGAAATATTCCCTGACACCTTCCAAAACCCTGCTGCAATCCTTGCATTCTGATGAATGACCTTGCAGGGCATGACACAGAGATTACACTCTCCCCATAAGAACCAGGGCCTGTGAGTCACAGATTTCCTCAGGTTGCTTAAAAGGGTCTGTGTCAACCTAACCTGAATCAGGTAGTCCATAACTTCCATCACAGTGTCACCCTAATCCTCTGATACTCACCCTCTGATGCTCATGTACAAACCACCACCCAAACTGTTGTCTCCTCCAGCATGGAACTGCATACCTCTGAGCTTCTCCTTCACACAAAGGGCATCCCCCCTCCTCCTTGTCTTCCCTATCAAGCTCTCCTGAAGAGAGATATGAATAGAGAATTACTGTGCTATCATAGCCCTCCAGTTGTTTTCAAAAAAAGTTTTTCAAAAAAAAGTTTCAGCCCTGTGAGAGCTTGTGTATCTCCATCTGCTCATGTTTGTGCCCCAAAATGCATTCACTTATGAACAAATGGACTGTAGAGCCTCTGGTGTGGCACAGAGTTGGAAACCTGTTCCCAAAGGCCAAGACCGCCATGTATGCAATGCCCCCACTTCAGAGCAGAGACATCCTGGCATAGATAGCTGGTGGCAATGTAAATTGGAATGTGGCTCCCACTAACAGAGCAAATGCTGCAGGACCTGAAGCCAGTGCATAGTGGCATGTAGGCTCAGCCCGACCCAGGAGGCAGGTGGGCATAGAGAGGATAGTATAGAGAGAGCAGGGTGGGGAAGGAGAAACCCCTAACTCTGAGGCCTGCGCTGTCTGCACGGGAGCCAGTCAGCAACTCTCTCTCTCTGATCTGCCAGCTCAAAAAAATGTTCGGGTCCACTATCCCGCCAGCAGGTATCACTTCGTGAGTAGTTATCCATACTTTGCTTCTTATAGTTATTATTAGAGGCTGTGATTTTGTGTATGCTATCCATGTTTAATGAGAATCTGTGTGTGTGTCGCCATAATAGCGGCTTGCTACTGCATAAGGCAAGTGAGACACTGCTTAAGGGGAAACGGCTGAGCTTGCTGCCTTGCCATGCCAGACATGTTCTAGGAAAACATGGCTTTCGAGGTCATCCTCACAAAAAGGCGCACTAAAGCACGACTTTTCAGAAGGAGGGAAGTCTAATGGGAAAAAAAAAACACACAAGGCCTCCTCTTGACTTGGCCTTTTTTCCTGAGAATGTGGAAACTGTCTCCTGGGATGCATGAATCTTTGGGTGGACCCAGTACACTTCTGTACAGGTTCAGTTTCATTGCCAAGTCCTCTGAACATCCAAAAGAAACTGTCCGGGTAGCTGATATTCCTCTAAGCCAGAACTGTCCATGTCCTTCAACAGGTCATGGCAGGCTAAGAGAATTGCATTTCCTTGTGAATTCAAAAAGATGACAGGGAGCACTGGAGAACTGGAGAACTTACCGCAAGAAGGGCCGCTAGCATCTGTTTGGTCCCATTAAATTTTTTCAGGAACTCTTTGTAAAATTGCATTTTCACATCTGGCCCTTCAATTATAAGCATGCCAATGTGCTTGAGTACAAACACAACATTCTTCCCACTCTTGAGGCAGCAGCAGAAAAGACACAGGGTCTCCTCTATGCCAGCCTCTACTGTTTCGCAGGGAAGAAGGATGTCTGTGGCTATGCGAGCAAATTTCAGGGGCTCAGATAGCTTATGACCTAGGAAGCAAACAAAGAGGAACAAGGTCACTAGCAGAGCACACTAAAACACAGTATCAACAGTTTTGTGGTCTTCAGGCAAGCAGCTCCTACAGAACTTCCTGCACTTTCTGGGAAAAATCATGTGGGAAGATGTTCAAAGCACTCTGCAGCCAGATGTGTCAAGTGGACAGCAATGCTTTCTTCCCTACAGAGTTGGAAAGAAATGGCCACAATCATCTCCTACGACTGTGAAGCTTGATGGCAGGACAAGAAGAGGAGGAAGGGGGCTAGTTGTCTTGATGTTTCTTGGGTCACGGGACTTGGGTCAAGGTCAGTCCATTCCACAATGAGAAAGATTTCACAAGGCCATGCTACATGGATGAAAGAAAGAAGGAAAAAAAAACACATACACATTAGTCTCCCATTCTCTATTTGATGGCTCTGTAAAGCTGACTGTGACCTACTACAGGGTACAAGGAGAAGGGAAAAACCAGCATGAATGCTGCTATTTGCCTTTACAGAATCGCAGCAAAAATCTGGTCAGGGAGAGATGGAGTATAATGGTAATTGCCATATGAGGTCCTGAGATCTACAAATTGAAGCCCTTTGGAGAACGCGGTGATGGAGGTCTGGAGCTCTAACAGTCACTGCTGCACAGAATTTATGCCCTGCTCAAAGATGTCCCAAAAAAAAGAGAAGCCAAAGTTTCAGCATGTCTTCTTACCAGGAGCATAGGCCTTATCATAGGTGAGGCCACGAACCTCCTCAATACTCTTTGAAAGATGGAACACAGGTCCGTGAACAGTCACAAGGCCATATTTCTCACCATGAACTTGCTCAGTCACCACACCAAAGGTGCCAAGCCGAATAACTGTGACTCCCTGGAAAGAGGAAGGAAGAAAAGCATTATGGGAGTGCTAGTTGCACAGGCTTCTAACTGCTCAGCTGCATGAGGATGGAGCTTGGTGTCCTGCTCAATTCTGCTGTGCAAATGGGATGAATGGAGGACTGGGGATAGCTTTGGAGAACCCTTGGAGAGGTCTTGAGAAGACCACTTGAGGTGTTTTCATTCCCCCTCTTCTTCATGCTCTCAAAAAATGCAAGTAAACCCAGAAGAACTCATCCCTCAAATACCAAAGTAGATGCAGAAGAAGGGCTTCTGGGGGAGATGCAGGATGGCAGACCCACCTTGTTCAGAATCAGCTGCTGTAGAATGTAGTTGCAGTCTCCTTCCCAGATAGCAAGGGTCTCTGGAAAATAAATGAAAGACACATCAGGCTCTGTGTGGCCCTGCTCACAAAGGTGCAGCACGTGGTTAGCCAAGGAGGTGACACCTACAATGAGCAAACTAAGCCCAACCCTGAGAGGGTCTCAGAAGCTGAGATCGAGATGGCATTAATGTGGAGGCCTGGAAGCTCAGGTAGGCCATCTCCACTGGGAGGCCCTTGTGGCAGAGACTTCTCAGTGGGCTGTCCTGGGACAGTGGGGACAGCATCAGGGTTGGGAGGCAGGAGTCCTGGCAGCCACACTGGCACCTTAGCCAGAGGGGACCATGAGCCTGGGCTCTGGCTGCAGCCCCAGCCCCATCCAGGCTCCCCCCAGACCCAGGCTTTTCACAGTCATGTTCACAGTTCATGATCTCTGCAAGACTTCCCGAGATAGACTTCCCAGACGCCTTACCCTGTGCTGGCAGCGCTGGCAATTGCTCCCCATGGGATCTGCTGTAGCCAGTGTCCCAGAGCTCCATCCCAGTTTCTTTGCTCTGGATAATGAGCAAACAGAAGGTAATGAGGAAACAGCTCCCCTCCTGCTTCTCCTGCACAAGTCACTGCAGTCCTGCGCTATTCCAGCCGCCCCTCACTGGTTCCCGCTTGGGGTCATGGGCTCCTCGCAGCAGAGCAGAGTCGAAAGCAGTCCCAGCGCGTGGGCTCCCATGGGCTTGCTGGGACGTCTGAGGAAAGGTCGGAGCGTGCGCTCTGACTGCTGTGCCCGTGACATGGAATGTCCCCTGTGAGCACAGCCCTGTCACAGAGGGGTCTGGCCCTCCTCAGTGCAGGCCAAGCTGGTGCTGGCCCTGCAGTGGGCAGGGACTGCACCGGGTGCTCAGGGGCTGCCGCTTCCCAACGAAGATTGTGCAACAGGGACTAACCCTCCTCCCACCACGGGTCCCGGACTCATTGGCACTGTGGCTGCACTCACAATGGCCATGGCCATGCATGCAAAACCTGGCTGCCAGGGAGGGCAGCGGGCATCATGCTGCACTCACCCAAGGCCGCAGGTGGCTGCTGCCCCACCGGAGGAAGCGCTCACCACTGAGCCCTCCAAAACATCCAGCAGTTCCTTGGCAGCGACCACAAAGCTCTTCTGGCTGCTACAACCAATGGCTCCTTCCCTTGCCACTTCCGTCAGCCACAAAACCTGCAGGAACCTCTGTTCAGCCATGGCCAGCCTGCAGACAGCAGCACCCTGGGGCCTGGGATGTATAGAAACTGAGCAGGGCAAGAGACAGTAGGCAAGAGAGCTCCTAGCAGGCATGGCTCTGAACAAAGAGTGATCGATTGCTGTCCCAGGTGGTTTGGGCCACTTAACTCTGTACAAAACATACAAATATATCTTTTTTAATGGTGTGGACCTGAATATGAAAAAATGTCAATCAAAATGAAACAAGAAAAAAACCTTGAAAAGGATGTGTAGAAGGAAGTGTTTAGTCAACCCTTCTCAGTCTCTACCACTCTTTGTTTTTATAGCCCTCCTTGATTATGTTTATTTCTTTTGCTGTTGGTGGTGTATCCTTTGGCTTACTGGTCTTTGGAGAAGATTTTGTGTGTGCTCTTTTCTAAGGAAAGTGATTTGGAGTGGAATACCATCACAGGGTCATGGAGATCTGACTCCATTGCAGGTGACCTTGTCTGCCCTGCCGAGCCTCTGCTGCCAGCAGTGTGGGGCTCTGGTCTCCCAGAGGTCCCTCCAAGATGGGAAAGCAGTTGCAATAGAACTTTCATGCCAGAAACCCTGCAAGTTACTCCAAATTGTAACTAGGGAGTCCTTCAGCCCCTGCTGCTGTGCATTTTCCTCTCTACTCACGGAGGGAGTGCACCTGAGAAGTTCGTACTGCAAATACGGAGCTCATTTGCATAGAAATGAACATCTGTGAGTTTGCCCCTGTTCCTCACACATCTTCACAATCCTTTGGCTTTGCTCCTCATCCCAGTGCAGAGCTGCCTTTTATTTCCCCACAGCCTGCAGAAAACCAGTCTGCACTCTCTGGTTCAGCTGCTGCCTCTCGGGCTCCCTGGCCCCACTCCTCTGATAGACTGCCCTGCATGTTTGCTAAATCACTCCCAGGATCCCTCCTGGACTGCCTCCATTTGCCTGTGCTCTCACACAATCCCAAGAGGTACCCAAAGGCAAGATTGCTCTCATGCACGTTAGGCCTTGGCGTTTATTGCCATAGCTTTCCTCCACTTTTCCCAAAGCTTCCAAATTATCCCAAGTATGAAGAATGCCACATATCCCCAAGGAGAAACCTGTGCTCACATAATGCTAGGAAAAGGAGGGAAGGGAAAAACACAAGACATGCAGGAAGCAGAGCTGTCAGGGCGGGGGCCCATGACAGGCACTTTGATCTTCTCCATCAGCCCAGCATGGGTCAGAGCCCAGCAGCAGGGAAGCAGCCAGCATGAGCCCCCTGTCAGAGGATGGTCTGCTCAGAAGGAGACCACACTCACGTGGGCAGGCCAGAGGCTGTGGCCACAGGGCTTCCCAGCAGCCACCTTTGTGCTGGCACCATCCACCCCAGAGCAGCCTTCCCATTCCATGGCCAGAGCCTGCAGGAATATGTGTCCCACAACAGGGCTCTTCCCTTTGCTGGGTTTTGTTCATGCTCCCACACATGGACAGAGGGCACACATGGTCAAAGAGTGACAAAATATAGACAGACTTTTGGGATCTCCAGGTGTTTGCCAGGCCCAAGATCAGATCTCCACACCTGCAGCCAAATGTCTGTTCTTGGCTGAAGGAAACAATGTGCCTGCTCTGAAGGTCCCGTCAGAGATAACTACAGGATTTGGTGGCTCTATAAGCAGAACGGGGTAGTTCAAAGGGTCCACTTGCTTCACAGACATTCATGGACAGTGTATCATTTTAAAAATTTGACTTTATTGGGAACTTCTTATCTGGCATCTTTTACTTGGGGTAATTGGTTGCTGTTCAGCTGAGGATGGCAGTCTCTGTCACATGATGTTTCAGAGAATTCTGACAATCCAGCTGGCCTGTTATGCTCTGTAACTGTTCAGAGCCTGATGCTCTTGGTCACCTCACAATGCTCCCAGCTGCTAAGGGCCAATCTGGCTGATGGAAGGAACTCACCTCACAATCAACATCCCCAACATGGTGCTATAGCCCACCTCTCACCTCCCCCTGAGCTCTCCTCTCCATGGGGAAGCTTTTCTGACCTGCTTCATGACCTCACAGTGCCTGCCTGCCTGCTGCCCAATCAGACTGCTGCAACAGAGGTGACCTCAGCAACCATCTTCCAGCCAGGCCACCTTGACCTGCCTCTGCCTCCCCCCTCTCCAGGAGCTCTTCTCTCTGCTGGGCCTTTCTCCTGCCTTTGATGACCTCATGGTGCCCACCTGCCTGCCGGCTTGCTGCTGGCCAATCAGGCTGCACCAGTTTGTGTCCAAAGGTGCCTCCAAGCATCTCTCACGGCACCCCAGAAGCCTCTAACCACATTTTGGGATGCTCCCTTGACCTCTGTGTTAATTTTGTTTCAGGGATCTCTGCATGCCTCCCACTGGGCTCAGTGTTTGTATCAGGCTCCTCCAGGAATCTCTGTCTTGGGCCTCCATGTGCCTTGTGGGCCTTTCTAAGGCGTTCAGAGAACTTCCTGGAGGCTCTCAGCAGCCTCTGATTGCCTTTGGTTTCATCACAGAGATCCACACTTGTTTTTTGGTGCATCCAATGAGTCTCTGTCTGCTTCTTGGGGCAGCATAGGAGCACCCAAGCACCATTCAGTGTGTTCCAGAAGCCCCTGAGTGCCTTTTAATGTGTCCCAGGGTCTCTTTTTTGGTCCCTTCCTGGGGCCTCAGGTGCCTTTTTGTGTATGCCAGAGATCTCTCACTGTTTTGTGATGATTCTCAGGGCCTCGATCTGCTTTTCAGTGTATCTCATGAGTTCCTTTCATTTCCTTTTTTGGCTGCTGTCTGATTCTCAGTGCATCCCAGGGCTCCTTGAGTGAGCTGTGGTGCATATAAGTGGTGCATATAAGTATAAGAGGGATGTGGAGCTGCTGGAGAGAGTCCAGCGCAGGGCCACAAGGATGATCAGGGGTCTGGAACATCTGCCCTACGAGGAGAGGCTGAGAGAGCTGGGCCTGTTCAGCCTGGAGAAGAGAAGGCTGAGAGGGGATCTAATCAGTGTATATAAATACCTCAAGGGAGGGAGTGCAGAGGACGGTGATGGTCTCTTTTCAGTGGTGGCCACTGATAGGACTAGAGGAAATGGCCGGAAACTGAAGCACCAAAAATTCCATAGGAACTTAAGGAAAAATTTCTTAACAGTGAGGGTGACAGAGCACTGGAACAGGCTGCCCAGAGAGGTTGTGGAGTCTCCTTCTCTGGAGATCTTCAAAACCCGCTTGGATGCAGTCCTGTGCCACATGCTTTAGGTGACCCTGCGTATGCAGGGGGGTTGGACTAGATGATCTCTAGAGGTCCCTTCCAACCCTAAGCATTCTATGATTCTATGATCCCTTGATCTTGAAGCGATGGACTCTGGAGTGGAGGCTCACACTGGAAAACCTTGCCGGGAGGACTGAAACTGCTGCAAAAGCCGCGAACTAGGAAAGCCCAGGGAGCCAGAAGCAGCCCCAGCCCCAAGTGGGCAGTGCAGAGCACCAGACCAGAGGCAGCTCTGACGGGGAGTGGAGCCAGCAGGGAGGGTGGCCCAAGTCACCACATGTACAAGAGCAGCACCCAGTGAGCACCTTGACCAGGAGCGCTATGAACAAAGCAAGACGCGTCAGCGAGGGCATGGCACAGCAGTGAGTGTGGCAGTTGGCGCAGGCAGGGGGTGCAGCCTCCTCCTGGCTCAGGAAGAGAGCTCTCCCCACGGTCTTTTCCCTCAGTGGGAAGCAGCCAAAGCCATGGTCTCTACTAGGCAGAGAGCCAGCACCATGAAGACTGAATGGCGACATTTATATGCAGCAGCCCAGGTCTGCAGCTGTGGGCAGTGTCAGAGCCCCTCCATGTTACAAGGGAGTAGCAGACACAACCCCTGCCTTAGGTGTGAGCAAGGAGATGAAGTGCTTGGTCTGGTGGTAGAACTGAAGGAGGAGGTAGAAAGGCTGTGGAGCGAGAAAAAGATAGATTGGTGGAGCCACAATCCACAATCATCCCAGGAAATGCACCCGGGCAATAAACCAAACCCACCCAAGGATCCCCTATCCTCTTGCTGTAGGGCAGAGGGGGCAGAGTTGAGATGAGCAAGAGTGAAAACAGATCTCTGTTAGGGGTGGCAGAAGAATCCCCTTCCAGCCCACCTGGCCTCCACAGGTGTCCATACACAACAGGTATGAGGCCCTGGAACTTGAGGGCCATGCAAATGAGGTCTCAAATGAGATCAAGGTGACAGAATCACAGAATGGTTGAGGTTGGAAGGGACCTTCTAGAGCCCATTCCCCCCTGCTCAAGCAAGGGATGCCTAGAGCATGTGGCACAGGGTCACAATCAGGCAGGTTTTGAAGATCTCCAAACAAGGAGACTCTACAACCTCTCTGGGCAGTCCATCTAGGGGATTATCTAGGTTGAGGCAGTCACGCCCCACCTTAAGACTGAATCTTCTAAGAAGAAAAGAAGGGTAATAGTTTTTGGTGGTTCCCTTCTGAAGAGAACAGAGGGCCCAATATGCCGACTGGACCCTTCCCACAGGGAGGTCTGTTGTCTCCCTGAGGCCTGGGTAAGGGACATCACAAAAGGGCTCCCAAGTCTTGTGTGGCCCTCTGACTGCTACCCACCTTTGCTGTTGCAGGTTGGCAGCAATGACATTGCCAGGAGAAGACTGAAGTCCATTAAAAGGGACCTCAGAGCATTGGGGAGATTAGTTGAAGGAGCAGAAGTGCAGGTGGAGTTCTCTTCTATTCCCTCAGTGTCAGGGAAGGATGCTAAGAGGAACAGGAAAAAACATCTGCTCAACTGGTGGATAGCATGCTGGGGTCACCAGTCGAATTTGGGTTTTTTTGACCTTGGGGCAGACTACACAGCACTGGGCCTCCTGGCAACAGAAGGTGTTCGCCTGTCTTTCACGGGGACAAGAATCCTTGCCCACAAGTTGGCGGGGGTCATTGAGAGAGCTTTAAGCTAGATATGAAGTGGGAGGGGAATAAAACTGGGATCACTAGGGATGAGCCTAGGGGCAGCATGCCAGGGCTGAGGGAGGGCTCAGCAGCCCAGCTGAAGTGCGTCTACTCCAATGCACACAGCATGGGCAAGAAGCAGGAAGAGCTAGAGGCCACGACGCATCAGGAAAACTATGGCATTGTCACCATCACTGAGACGTCCTGGCACCACTGTCATGACTGGGGTGCTGCAATGGCTGGCTACAGGCTCTTCAGAAGGAACAGGCAAGGAAGAAAAGGAGGTGGAGTAGCGGTGTATGTTAGGGAGTGCTTTGACTGTGTAAAGCTCCAAGTGGGTGATGGCTTATGGATCCGGATCCACGCAAAAGTCAACAAGGCTGATATCCTGGTGGGAGTCGGCTATAGGCCATTGAACCCGGATGAAGAGACAGAAGAGGCATTCTATAAGCAGCTGGCAGAACTCTCATGATCGGAAGCCCTTGTTGTTCTCATGGGGGACTTCACCCTACCAGATATTTGTTGGAAATACAATACAGCAGAGAGGAAACATTCTGGGAGGTTTGTGGAGCACATGGAAGAGAACCTTCTACGACAGCTAGTAAGTGAGCCTTAGAGGGGAGGAGCCCTGCTGGACCTGCTCATTGTCAACAGAGAAGGAACCCCCAACAGAGAGTTGCGGTGGATGGAGGCTGTCTTGGGCACAGTGACCACAAAATGATAGGGTTTTCAATTCTTGGTGAAGTCAGGACGAATGTCAGCAAAACCGCTGGATTGAACTTCCAAGAGGGCAGACTTTGGACTGTTATAGGACCTTTGCTGGGAGAGTTCCTTGGGAGATAGTCCTGAAGAGTAAAGGATCCAGGAAGTTGGATTTTCCTCAAGAAGGAAATC
This sequence comes from Tinamus guttatus, assembly GCF_059628265.1. NCBI lineage: Eukaryota > Metazoa > Chordata > Aves > Tinamiformes > Tinamidae > Tinamus > Tinamus guttatus. The sequence goes on along the minus strand of NW_028289513.1, from coordinate 28,164 downwards.
TTAAAGGCGTACGAGCAGGGTGTCCCCATGTGGCAGAAGATGAGTCGGAGGGGAAGAAGACTGGCTTGGCTGAATAGGACCTATTGCTGCAACTCCAGGGAAAAAAAGAGTGTTTACCACCTTTGGAAGAAGAGGAGGACAATTCAGGAAGAGTACAAGGAAGTTGCTAAGGTATGCAGGGAAGAAATCAGAACGTCAAAAACTCATACGGAACTCAATCCGGCCACCATTGTAAAGGACAACAAAAAGTGTTTCTTCAAATACATTAATAATAAGAGGAGGGCAAAGAAGAATCTCCATCCTTTATTGGACGTGATGAGGAATATTATGATCAAAGACGAGGATAAGGCTGAGTACTTAATGTCTTAATTACCTTAGTCTTTAAGACTCAGATCAATTATCCTTAAGGTACTTAGCCCCCAGAGCTGCAAGACACCTATAGAGTGCAGAACAAATCTCCCATAATTCAGGAGGAAGCAGTCAGTGAAGGTTAGAGCATAGAGATTATGAGGAGTGGCTGAGGGAGCTGGGGTTATTTAGTTTGGAGCAGCAGAGACTCAGGGGAGACCTCATCATTCTCTACAATTACCTGAAAGGAGATTGTAGTGAGATGGGGGTCTATCTCTTCTCCAGAATAACTACGGATGGGAGAGGAGGAAATGGCCTCAAGTAGCGCCAGGGAAGGTTCAGATTAGACGTTAAGAAGAATTTCTACATGGAAAGAATAGTCAAGCATTGCAACAGACTGCCCAGGGAAGTGGTGGAGTCACCGTCCCTGGCAGTGCTCAAGAAATGTGCAGATGGGGCCCATAGGGACATGGTTTAGCAGGAATGGTGTTCAATGGTTTGCATTTGGACTTGATGATCTTGAAGTCTTTTCCAATCATTATGATTCTCGGCAGTGCAGTCTGGCGGAGGGCAAGGCTGGGAGCCCAGGCACCCGCTTTCGGTCTCCAAAGGAGATTCCCCTCCATTCATAACAGGCCCTGGATTAAGGCCGATTAGGTTAGGGCAAAGTGGGAGACTGGGAGAGCCAAAGAGCAGTCAGTGCCAGTCCTGGGGACCAAGGCGGATGGCAGAGGCAGAAGGTAGCAGGCTATTGTGAGTCCCTGGTGAGCACCGTGCCCCAGCAGCTCCATGTGGGGCTGTAGCGGGAGGCCAGGCAGTCCCTGCACCAGGTCCTGGGTCCAGCTGTGGATGGACAGGGCTTTCCTGCCCCAGAGACTCAGGACTCATGAGTTCATGGCCACATTCAGATCTTCACATTGGGGCCAGGCAGCTGCCATCCACAGTGTGTGTTTTCAGCATGCTCCCAGCCATGCAAGGGAGCTCCTCTAAGAAAGCAAAGCAGGGCACGTTGGAGGACTGTGCTGGAACCATGAACTAACCTGAGAAACTGGTTAAAAGGATTGAGAGGTGGCCAGGAGAGGTACATGCTCCTGATTTAAGTGTTCCTAGTGCCATACAGACCTAGAGAGACGTGCATATTTATGAGCAGTGAGCATGAATGTTCCCTTCCTGCACATTCCTTTGGCCATTGACAAACCTTGTCAACCTTAGGAAGACAAGGCAGTTCCTAAGCACTGAAAAACAAAAGATTCTCTGTGACTCTATGTTCCTGCTTCAGAAGAGTCTCTGGGCCAGATTCAAGATGGACTACTGAGCTCAATTGGCATAAACCAGAATGTTTTTATCTTTTAACATTAATGTAAGAGAGAAAATAAAGAAACAAAATAAACAACACATAGATTTAATGCCCTATGTTAGAAATGCTGAGTGGATGAAAACACGAAAACGTTTTTTTGAGTGCTGATACTGTACCCTTTGAACGAATTTCCTCAGAGCATCCTTGAACTGGCTGTTTTGCTACAGATGGGGGGGTTCGCTGCTGGAGGCACCACTGAGTACAGAACAGCCACCACCAGATTCAGACCTGGGGAGGAGAGGAAGGAGGGGTGCAGGCAGGCAACCATGCCAGTGCTGACAAGCAAGGAGACCAGGGCCAGGTGAGGGAGGCCGATGGAAAAGGCTTTGTGCTATCCCTGCTCTGAGGGGATCATCACACTTGTAAAGATCTGCACCCAGGACAGCATAATTAAAGCTGGGTGGCTTTTTTGGCTTCATCAAGAGGACTGCCCTTGGGCAGCATTGTCGAGAGCCCAGCAGAGCCACCTGAGGTGCTTGGGAGCTGGAGCCCAGGTTGTCTGAGGGGAGGCCAAAGGTGCTGCGTCTGTGCAGCCAGGTGAAGGCACAGGGGGATCTTGCTGCTGCCTGCAGTTGCAGCTGTCTAAAGAGAAGACGGGGCGAGGATGGAGCCAGAGCCTTCCCAGAGGTGCCCAGGGACAGGACAAAGGGCAGCGACACAAGTTGCAGCAGGGAAAGTTCCCATCAAAGCATGCAAAATGCATCTGAAGCCCAAGGGTGGTCCAACAATGGAGTAACATCCCAGAGCCATGGAGAATCTATCCCCAGAGAGAGTCAGAGAGAAGTTCATGGCCAGCACAGCCCCAGACCTGCTCTCTGCCCCTCAACACAGAGTTCACAGGGTCCGTGTGGGCCTTGGAGCACCTGGGTCCAAGTGCTTTGCCTGAGGGAAAATGCCCATGGCCAGGAATAAACGTCCACTTATGAGAGGCTCTCCTGCCTAGCTGCCTTCACCGAGGTCTCCTTCCCCACCAGCCTCATACTCTCCATGTGGGTTCCATCCCTGCTGCCTGCGTCTCCCTCTACCCCGCTGCTCACCTCAGTCCTGGCATCCTGTGTGCCTGGGAGCCCATCTGTGGACTGCAAGCAGGTGTTCTCCTACTGCCCCTTCCCCATCTCCAGCATGATCTCCTGAGGACCTTTTACTCTGGCACCAAAGGGAATTGCTTCCTCCTGGTCAAGCCACTATTCTCAGAGTGAGGACCCCCAAGGCTCTGGAGACACAGTCACCATAGGGACCTCCCTGTCACAATGGAAATGAAAAGCATCATGACTGGGGAAGAAACCAAGCTTTGCACAGCCAGTGCCTTCCTTCAAGGGCCAGTTTCACAGCATTGTTTCTGAGAGTGCAGATAAGGGGGTTTACAAATGGGATGGAGCCCTAGAGATAGAGGGGGGAGCCCAGAGGAAAGAAGGAGAGAGAGAGGCAGGTGAGTGTCAGAGCAATGGCGCAGTGATTGTGAGGTCACCTCTAGAGTGCAGCCTGATTGGCCAGCAGGCAGGCAGGCAGGTGGGTACCATGATGTTATCAGGGGCAGGAGAAAAGCCCAGCAGAGAGAAGAGCTCCTGGACAGGGCAGGTCCAGGTCCAGGTCATGTGGCTGAGAGATGGTTGCTGAGGTCACCTCCTTTGCAGCCGTCTGATTGGGCAGCAGGCAGGCAGGCACTGTGAGGTCATGAAGCGGGTCAGAAAAGCTTCCCCATGGAGAGGAGAGCTCAGGGGGAGGTGAGAGGTGGGCTACAGCACCATGTTGGGGATGTTGATTGTGAGGTGAGTTCCTTCTATCAGCCAGATGGGCCTTGGCAGCTGGGAGCATTTTGAGGTGATCAAGAGCACCAGGAAGGTCCCTTTGTCTCCAGCTGAAAGGATTGGTCAGGGGGATGAGAGGAGGAAAGGCAGGTAAAGAAGGATGACACTGAGATGATGGGGTCACCTCTTTTGCACTGTGTCAAGATCTTTGGAAATGAAGTTATAGCTGACATCCAAAGATAATACATAGAGCGGATATGTATTCTGTATCAGCAGAAATGCATTTTGCGTGCTCTGGCATGGTTACAGAGGAGTATGGGCCAGCTAGATGGTCAGGGTTCACTGAAACAACCTGTGACAGAGACTGCCATCAGCTGCAGAGCAACCAATAACCCTAAGTAAAAAATCCAAATAAAAAGTTCTCAATAAAGTCAAAATTTTAAAATGACAATCTGTCCATAAATGACTGTGAAGCATATGGAACATTTTGATCCATCCCCTTCTGGTATAAACCCAGGCACTTCTGCTGTTTCCCTCTGCTCTTGCTGTGGGCTCTGCATTTTAGTTTCAGAGCAGGCGCATTGTTTACCCCAGCGAAGAACAGACATCTGGGTGCAGGTGTGAAGTTCTGGTTTTGCGCCTGGTAAACATCTCTTGGGGATCCCAAAGACATCAAACTGATGATGGAGCAGAGGTCCGTCTTTATTTTGCCCATGCGTGGGCCATGCCCATGTTTGTGAGTGTGAACAGAGCCTAGCCAAGGGAACAGTCCCAGCACAACCCAGGACCTCCTTTCCTGCAGGCTCTGGGCATGGTTTGGAAGGGCAGCTTTGGGGTGGATGGGGTCAGCAAAGCCCTGCAACCGCAGGCTCCATCCTGCCTGTGTGACTGCGATCTCCTCCTGCCTGGACCATCCTCTGACAAGGGAGTCATGTTGGCCTCTCCCCTGCTGCTGGCTTCTGATTCACCATGGGGCAGTGGAGAAGAGCACAGTGCCTGTCCTGCGCCCCCATCTGCCAGCTCTGCCCTGCTTCTGCAACCCCACAAGCTGCTTTGCTCCTCTGGCCATCTCTTGCTGCTGCTCGATCCTCCTTTGCCAGCAGGGTTTCAAGCACAACTCGGACATCCTGCTCTTTGTGCAGTATCAGCCTCTCTCCAGCCAACAGGTCAAGGATCAACCACAGAGTGGATGGAGAGCACTGTCTTCTATGCCAATGTGTTTGGGACACATGAAGGACTGACCCTGGCACTGGGGTATCTGCCATAGGTGCCTGCACATCAGGTGGATGTCTCAATCGCTCCTATGTCCCCACAGTCACTGGAGTGGAGATTCAGCTGGTCTCTTCCACTGCCCCCTGGCTCTGCACCTTCCTCCCCATTCAGGAATGAGATGCATGGACACAACCACCCGGCACAGACACGTGCTGTTCTTTCTCCTCCGTCTCAGGGATGAGGAGGGGACAGCTTGGCTCACACCCACAGATGATACATATTTTAAGGGCATAGCATGGCACCACCTGGACAGACATGTGGGATATGCAGGACAGACACACAAGGCACACCATGGTTGATACCGAGCATTTATTACCTTCATGTCCAAGTGGCAGTGCTCCAGCAATTTCTGCATTGAGGCCCCAGCAGAGTGGAACAATCCTGGCCCCGCTGAGTGTCGGTACGTGGCAGGGAGCGCTGGGGGCACAGGACGAGGATTCTAAGCACTGCAGACCTGCACCAGGAACACCTGGGCTCATGGCCAGTCTTGACGCACAGCCTGGGTGCAGCGCCGCCCTTGCGCACTCAGCACAGCCTGGGGGCCAAAGCGCTGCTGGAAACTTCCTCCTCCTCCTTCTCCCCCCACCTTGCCCCTCCCCCTCCTCTTCCTCCTCCCCCTTCTCCTGCCCCTCCCCCTCCTCTTCCTCCTCCCCCTTCTCCTTCCCCTCACCCCCCTCCTCCTTCCCCTCCTCCCCCTTCTCCTCCTCCCCTTTCCCCCTCCTCCTCCCTCCTCCTCCTCCCTCCCTCATTCCCCCCCCCGCTTCCCCTCCTCCTCCTCCCGCTCCTCCTCCCCCTCCTCCTCCCCTCTCCCCCCTCCTCCCTCACTCCTCCCACTTCTCCCCCCTCCTCCTCCTCCCTCACTCCTCCCACTTCTCCCCCCTCCTCCTCGCCCCCCACTCCCCCCTCTTCCCCCCTCCTCCTCCTCCCCCGCTCCTCCCGCTCCCCCCTCCGCCTCTCCCTCACCCCTCCTCCCCTCCCCCCCCATTCTTCCTCCTCCCCTTCTTCCTCCTCCCCTTCCCCCTCTCCCCAGCATCTGTTCTTTTTCAGTGCAGGAAGATCACTTCTCACCCAATGGCCGCATGAAGCCTCAGGAAGGGATCTTTCACACTCACTGCCCATAGAAGTGAGTTTGCTTTCCCCATACGGATTATCTCAGGCAGTAGCATATACCTCTTCCACCCACTTCTCAGCTCTATTCTCATCTTTCTCCACTCGGGCCATGGCTGTAGGACTGCCCTTCTTCCTGTCCTTTCTTGCCTTCAGCGAGCAAGTCCCATAGATGGCTGGGAACAGGCTGAAAATAGACATTATGGAGAGGCTGTGAGCACAAGGGGACTTTGATCTCTGTCCTGTCCTCACAAGGTTCTGCAGCTGAAGGCAGTTCTGTTGGCTGTAGCCATGACTGATGTGGCCTCAACTGACTGTGTTCACATGAGGAGAGAGCAAGATCACCCCCATCCGAAATGCTCAGAGCTGCAAGATGTGCCCACAGGAATGCTCTGTATGCCCAGGTATCAGCTGTCTCTTGATGGAGAGGGACAGAACCTCTAAGGGACACAGACATCCCATCCTGGCAAATGTACTGAACACTGTCTGGCAGTCCCAGCTACTGCATGCGATCAAAAACTCTCAGAGCTGCTTTGAACATGTTGCACAAAGGAAGCATCTCACCCAAGGAAGCACACGGCTACAGGGTCACCCTCATCCATTCCTCCAAGTGTCTCACCTGCCATGAGTTCCTTCTCATTCAAGTTTCTTGCCCTGTTCTTTGGCATAATAGTATTAGCAATTTTGCGTGCTGGGTCACTTTTCCTTGAGCAGAGGCGGTTGGTAGGAAAATTGCTCATATGCAGAAGAAAACTCTTCAGGACAGCATGAAGAGTTCTTGCTCAGACAGCATGCGGGCTCTTTCTCATAAGCATTGCCATCATCACGGCCCTGCCAGAGGCTTCCTGTGTGCAGCACAGCCAGCAGAGGGGCTGAGGCAGCAGCTGCTGAGGCCTTGGTCACTCCTGCGCTCTCTGCAACTCTGCCCTTGTGCCCTGGCTCAGGGGAGCACCCGGTCGCCTTGGTCAAGCCCCCAGCTCGCTGCTCTCCAAAACCAGCACAGAGTAGCAGCAAGAAGCCAGGCCCAGCCCCAGCTCTCCCTGTGCTGCCTTGCAACAGGGTTATACCGGCCAGGGCTAGAGCTCTGCCACTCCACTGGTTCAGGCCTGCTGCAGATATCCAAGCCGTCAGTGCCCTGCGCCTGGAAGAGAGCAGGAGGCATTGGCGGGGATGGTCACAGCAGCAGCGCTGGCTCTTCTTTGGGGCCTCGTGTCCCAGGTATGCGCAGGGCAGGCGGTGCACAAAGCCAGGGGACAGGCGCAGTCAGACGCCCCTGAGGGCTTGGCTGCTCCTGGCCTTCGGGGTGCTCTGTCCCAGCACCCAGGCCTGTGCCAGCTCCCTGGTACCTCTGCCAGGAACCCTGGGGCTGCTCTCGCAAAGTCAAGCCCCGGCCGTCCCCGCGCAGCCTCTGCCTGCACGGCTGGAGCTGCTGCTGGAGCTGAGCCGCTCCATGGGCTTGGGCCAGGCCCCTGCGGCCATCCTGCTGCTGCCCAGAGCCTGCAAGAGAGAAGGAGGCATTTGTAGGGCAGGTCCCCATGGAAGCGAGCTCCGGCCCCATGACCTCTCTCGCTGCCGAGGCCGGGGCAGGCCTTGCCCAGCGTAGGCAGTGCTGTCTGTCTGCAGCAGCCCATGCGGCCTCTCTCCCACCAGCTGTCCCCCTTCCTGCACGCCACAAGTCTGTGGCTCCAGCAGCCATGGGAAGGGTTACCTGGCTGCTGCTGCCATGGCTCTTCCATTCCACGGGCTCCTCTCGGGGACTACAGTCGGCCAAGTTGGTGGCGGTACCCAGAGCCTGGAGAGAACAGGAGGCATTGGTGAGGATGGTTACAGCACTGGCTCTGTCTTCGGGGCCTCGTCTTCTCTCCCGGTGTGGGGCAGGTGGTGCACAGCCCTGGCAAGGCTATTGCTTGCCCAGCCTTGGCCCCCCTCCCAGCAGCAGTCTCTTTTTCTGCTCGGCACAAGACTGTGCTCGCTGCAGCCTTGGAAAAGGGTCCCCCTCTAGGGGTCCCCCTCGAGATGCTCCAGTTCTGGAGTCACTGTGGGACAGTGCCCTGGGAAACATCTGTCCCAACAGCTGCCCCTCTGAGATGTTCAACTCCTCTGAACATCTCAGAGAAGCTGTCCAGGCAGCTGGCATTCCTTTTACCCACAACTGTCCATGTCCTTCAACAGGTCATGGCAGGCTAAGAAAATTTTAAAAGATAACTGTGTTCACATGAACAGAGAGCGAGATCACCCCCAGCTGAAATGTCCAGAGCTGCAAGATGTGCTCAAAGGAATGCTCTGTATGCCTGGGTACAAGCTCTCTCTTGATGCAGCAAGGAGAAGAGCAGCATTCATTACAGATGGAGCCTCTAAGGGACACAGATACCCCATCCTAGCAAATGTAAACACAATCTACAATCACAGTTCCAGCTACTGCATACAATCAAAAACTCTCAGAGCTGCTTTGAACCTGTTGTGCAGAGAAAGCATCTCACCCACACTCCTCCAAGTGTCTCACCTGCCATGAGTTCCTTCCCATTCAGGTATCCTGCCCTGTTCTTTTGACATATTAGTATTAGCAATTTTGGGTGCTGGGTTGCTTTTTCTGAAGTGGAGGCAGCTGATAGGGAGATTTCCGGTAGGCAGAAGAAAACTCTTCAGGACAGCATTGCAGAGGTCTCTTGAAAAGGAAGGCTATGCAGTTCTTCTCAGTTTGAGGTCAAACTGTGAGGCATCAGGCTGATTCCTTTGAAGCCTTTTTTTCTGGCTGGGCTTTGGCCATTACAGACACTGTCCACATCTGTCTTGTCCTTTGTACTTTCTAGCATCATTTCTTGGGGGTAGTGCTTTTCTCACTCTCTGTCCTATTCTGAAAAAAAGAGACTTGCTGGGATGTACGGGTGGCCTAACAGAGTCTATCTGAGGGCCATAATTTCAGGCAAGGGAGCAGATCCTTGGGTCTGCCTACTGATCTCACATGCCTAGAGTTCCTCTGTTGACACAATCAAAACCAATGAGTTGTTTTGGGGATGTTTATGAGGCATGTTTAGGAGCTCAGGGCATGGAAATGGGGGAAAGCTGAACTTGGAGGTATCGATACAGGTGGAAGTGTTGTGCTCCACTCAGCTCTTGTTCCCTCAGGATTCACTTGAGATTTGCCCTATTGGGTGAGCCATGTCACCTCTAGTGCCTCATGCGACCTGAGCCATCACACTGTTACTTGGGCTCCAATGGCCTATGCAGGAGCATAGAAGGAGAAGGCACAAAGCCTTGCCAGGAACCATTTGTTCCATTACCTTTCTGGCCAGTGCTGGCCTCTCCTCTCCTCCTCCCACCTAGGCTTTACAGGTGCCCCAGGTGGTTTTCCAGGTCTACTCTCCAGCTTGTAACTGGAAAGAGGCAAAGGCATCTCTCTAAAGGTGGGGGGCACCACATTTCCTTTGTACCTTGTGTGAATAATGAGGACAGAAGGGAATTTGGGAGGTTCTGGGAAGTCCCTTTTTCAAAGTGCAATGGGCAGAATCAGCCAAATGCTGGAGGAGTGTCTCAGCAAGGTGAGAGACATCAGGAAGCACGCCAGTGCCTGGAGGGGCACTACCTTTCTACTCTGGCTCTTCCCTGTACTTCCTGCGAAAATGCCCAACCAATTTCAACCCAAATCCCCTGTGTGCTGTTGGGATGATCGCCCATCTCCTGGACATGCTCATGTTCAGGCAGAATTCTTTAGTCCCCTTTCCTTCAGCTTTCCAGCATCCTTTCTAATTCCTGTCTGACCCTCCAGATCACTTGCCGGCCTTCCTCAAATCATCTCTGTGCACATGTGAAAAAAACATGCATCTCCCAGACACGTAATGGAACAAAACACTGAGCACCATGGGAGACAGGACAAAGCTCTCCAAACCCCCACCAGGCACAGGCTTCACCATGGCCTACATAAGTCTCCCCATAAAAAGAGATGACAGACAGCACTGGAGAAACGAAGAACTTGCCGCAAGAAGGGCCACTAGCAACTGCTCCTCCCATTGAGCCTTTTCAGAAAGTCTCTGTAAAATCTCATTTTTTTATTTACCCCTTGAATTTCAGGCATGGCACTGTTCTTCAAAACAAAGGCAATGCCCTTCCCACTTCCCGGGCTCAACGGCAGGACAAGCAGAGGAGGAAGGGGGCTAGTTGCCTTGATTCGTGCCACATCACAGGACTAGGGCCAAGTTCTGCCCATTCCACACTGGGAAAGATTTCACAGGGCCATATCACAGGCATCTAACAAAGAAGGGGGGGAAAAAAAAAAAAACAAGGCATTGCACTACACCCATCTTGATCCTCCAATCCATCCCAGCACCCTCTGAAGTGCACAAAACATCCCTGCTTTTGGTGCTAGAGGCCCATCTCTGAGAATTGCCAGCCTGAGAAGTTGCCATGCCAGAGAAGATGTAGAGTCCTCACAAAGGGAAGACGCACTCCAAACACAGCTCAGAGCTCCTGTTACCCCACACCTATCATCACCCATGTGCACTACAGCTGCAGCGTTCACAGGGATGACCAGCAATCAATCACAGCTAAACCAGCCTCTGATGGCTTTTCACATGCACTAGGGTCCAGTCTCCATTTCAAGGCTCTGTACAGCTGAGCATGACCTACTTCAACATACAAGGAGGGAAAAGCCAGCATGAATGCTGCTATTTGCCTTTACAGAGTCACAGCTGTACCCAGCTGTGAGATCAAATCAGGGAGAGATGCAGTATAATGATGATGTCTTGAGAGCTACAAATTGAAGCTGTTTTTACAATGTGGTGCCGGAAGTCTGGAGCTCTAAGAGTCACTGCTGGACAGCAGTTTTGCCCCCAGTAAACCCCATCCTGACTGGGGCTCAGCACCATGGTGGGCACTGCCCTTGAGGCTACAACCTTAACTTGCATCCCCAGCAGAGATTTGGACCCCAAACAGAGCTATTAAGGCATGGGGATCCCGCCACGGGCTATCCACACTGTGACTCTGAGCTCAAAGGCTGCTCTGACAGTCTGAGGGAACAAACAGGAGGCAGCAGTTGGGGTCCTGCACAAAAAGCCCTGCTGGGCTAAGGAAAAGTCCAAGGCTTCCTTTCCAGCACAGACATCTCCAGCAGCTTCTCCAGAGCCCAGCAGGAGCTGCAGGGCCCCTCAGCCTCCTTCACACAGGTCTCCTAGCCTTCCAGATGCAGCTGCCATGCAGCAAACCTCTCACTAGGGTCAGTGCCAAGGCATTTTCACCCAGTGAGAGGATGGTGCTGTGTGCACAGCATCCGAGGGGCTCATTCCACGGGCACACAGCACAGGCCGCTGCTGTCACTGCGGGAGGAAGCGCTCACCACTTAGCACACCAGAACATCCAGCAGCTCCTTGGCAGTCACCACAATGTTCTTCTGGTTGCTACAACCACCGGCTCCTTCCCTTGACAGTTCCCTCAACCACAAAAGCTGCAGGAACCTCTGTTCCGCCATGGCCAGCCTGTACATGGCTTTTAGACCTCGTGACTGCAGCTCAACAGGGTCTGGGGTGGATGGGAACTGAGCAGGGCAAGAGGCAGCAGGCAAGAGAGCTCAACATCTCCTAGCAGGAATGGCTCTGAACAGAGTGAGCAATTGCTGTTCCAGGTGCTTTGGGCCACTGAGCTCTGTGCAAGACATAAAAAAATATATCTTTTCTAATGCTGCGGGCTTCATTATGATAAAATTGTTTAGAAAATGTCAATCAAAATGAAACAAGAAATAAATTTGGAAAAAGACGTGAACAAGGAATCTGGAGTCACTGTGACGCGTGATGAAAAACTTCCAGAGCTGCTATGGATGTTTTGTCCAGAGGAAACAACTCTGACAAGCACAAGGGTATACGGTCACCCTCATCCATTCCTTTAAGTGTCTCTCCTGCCATGAGGGGCTTTTCCTTCAGATTTCTTCACCTTTCCTTTCTGCAGTTTGCCATTATTTTGGGAGGAGGATATCAATAGGACACTCTTGGCAGGAACATTTCCTCTAAACAGGAGACACAAAAACACTTCAGGACAGCATTGGAGAGACCTCTTCAAAGGGAAGACTACACAGGTCTGCTCAACCTGAGGCCTCACACTGATTCCTGTGAAGGCTTTTTTTTTTAGTTGTTCTGGACACTGGCTTCTGTCTTTCATTTTTTTACTGTGCAACATCATTTTTTTTGTGGCAGTATTTTTCTTGCTCTCTATCCTAACCACACTATGAAAGAAAGGAAGTTTGCTGGGATGTGCAGCTGGCCTAATGAAGCTGAGAGCAAAACTTTCATGCAGGGCCCACAGACCCTTGAATCTGCCCACCAATCTCGTATGGTGACAGGTCCTCCCTATTCGAACCAAAAGCACCACTAGAGGGATGTGGAGAAAGAAGCTTAGAACTTTTTGCTTGGAAAAGGAAAGGGAATCTTGGCACTGGCCACCAGACTTTTCATCACTGTTTAAGCTAACTTTTTCCATCAGTAGAAGACACATTGGTTCTATGAAATAACTCTGCTCCTGAAGTACTTACAGCTCCAGGCATGATTCAGAATACACACTGTCCAAAGATGGACCTCAGCTTTGTCCCTCTTCTGCACCAAGGCCTCAAGCGAAAGAGCAGTGGGCGGTACAAACCAGGGCACTGAATCCCCATAGCAAAGGGGGAAAGTGGAACTTGGAGGTATGGACTACAGGAGGGAGTGCTGGGTTGCACTGAGGTCTTGCTCCCTCAGGGGTCCCTTGAGGTTTCCCACAGTGGGTGAGCAGCATCACCTCTAGCACCTCAGGCACAACCTCCTGCCAGGAACCAGCTGGTCCATTACCTTTCTTGACAGTGGTGTCATCTTTTCCCATCCCTCCTTGTGCCTGTGCTTCACAGCTGGCAAAGGTGCTTTTCCAGCCGTAGGACCTAGAAAGAGGAAAATGTACCAGTTTAAGGAGGGGCACTACAGTTCAAGTGACACCTTGTGTGAATAATGGGGACATGGGGGCTCTTGGGAGCTATTGGGGAGTCCCTCTTCTCCTAAGTACAACAGACAAAATATTCTGGAGGAGGGCATCACCAAGCTGAATAATATCATGAAGACCTCCACCGTCTGGAGGGCCACGAACGTCCTTGTCAGGCCTCCGGAAAGCTTTATCTTTCCTGTGAGAAAGCCCATTTTAATCCAAATCCCGCTCCAGACCCTAACACATGGTGCAACCTACCTGGAAGCTGCTGCCTTACTTGGTCTCCACCGCACCAATAATCTATTTTATCAGTTCTAACGTTTGCCCAACAACAGGTTTACAAACACACCCACAACATGCTTCCAAGCCCATCTCCCGAAGGACCTCTCTGCTCAGCAGCACAGTCTCCTGCCAGGGCACCCCCCTCCATCTCTCACCTAACAGACACCTGGTGTCAGGCAGTTTCTGGGCCAGCACAGCCATCACCAAGGCAGGCTGTGTTCAGGCACCCACGCTGATGCTGGCTGGGCTGTGCAGAGAGTGCTCAGGCCACGGTAGGGCCCCACACCACTGCTCCCAGCACCGGCAGCCCAATGCCGGGCTCCCCTCATAGCCCCACACTGCACATGGACTCCAGGGAAGCCAGGAGTCCCGTGGGGCCCCTGTGGCAGAGCCCAGCCCCGTCGGGCAGCGTACCTGCACGGGGCCCTGCTCTGCTCGGGCACTGCAGCCCCAGCTGTCCCGAGGCCCCGCAACAACCCGCGCTGCCGTCCACAAGATGGCGCCTACCACAAGATGGCGCCGTCCAGCCACAGAGGAGACTGTGGAGCTGCTGCCAGGGCAGGAGGGCCCAATGTTTCCATGGCACCGCCTCCAGGGCAGCCCTTCTATTGGCTGGAACGGGGAGGTGACAGCTCTGCCAGCCAACCGCAGCGCAGTGTTCAGAAGGGCTCAGGGGTGGGGGAAGCGATGGGGCCTGGGAGGGGAAGGGGGATGGGGGAAGGGGGAAGGGGGAAGGGGGAAGGGGGAAGGGGGAAGGGGGAAGGGGGAAGGGAAGGGAAGGGAAGGGAAGGGAGAAGGGGGAGGAAGAGGAAGAGGAGAGAAGGGGGAGGAGGGCGGAAGAGCGAGTGTGTGGGAGATGCAGAGCAGTGTCAGGAGACGGGCGATAGCAGCCAGACAGAGTGCTGTGGGGAGCAGAAGCATCGCCAGGGCACATTGGGTAGCCTGAAGAGACTGAAGTCTGCTCCTCTGAAGGCCGCTACTGTCCTTCCTCAATCCATTTAGGATCTGGCATTCTACTATTTCATGGTCACTGCAGCCAAGGTTTCCACTGCTATTCATAAACCTGATCAGTTCTCCCTTGTGAGTACTAAATGCAGCTGAGCATCACCTTTGTTGTCCTATCTGCCAGCTATGCTAAGAAATTGTCCTCAGGGTGCTCCACAAACCTTCTCTACTGCATTTCACTGAAGGTTAGAGACATTAAAGTTCCCCCATAAGAACTAGGGCCTGGGATGCAAAGACTTTCCCAAGTTGCTTAAAGAAGACTGCATCAGCCTCCTCACCCTGATACAGTGGTCTGTAAATCTCATCACAAAGTCACTCTCATGCCCACCCACAAGCACACAGCCCCTTCTATATCCCATGGAATCTGGGATATATTTTCTTATGTCGCAACTGACCCTTCACACAAATGGCATCTCCCCATCATTAATGTCCTTGCTGGTCTTTTCTGATGAGCTTCTACCCTCCCATTGTAGCTATGCCATCATGCAAGACCCTCACTTCTCAGATATTCCAACAACATGACACTCCTGTGACAGCTTCTGCATCTCCATTGCCTCCTATCCATGCCCCAGGCTGCATGCTTTTGTGTGAATTTAGACTGCAAAGCATCAGTTGTGGCACAGAGTGCAGATTGGTCATGGTGCAACCTGTTACAGAGAGCCAAGAACACTATGTGTGTGATAGCCCTGCTTCAGAGCAGAGACATGCTGGCATAGAGAGCAAGTGGCAGCATAAGCATGAAATGAGCCTCCCACTAAGAGCACTCTGTGTGGTAGCCAAGGCCAGAAATCCACTTATGGACATTTATGCAACATCTCATCTAGTGTGCCATCTCAAAGCATAGGAAGAATAAAAATGTGATGAGGAGTAGTCATCATGGATTCAGCAAGGGGAAGTCATGCTTAACTGATCTGATAGCCTTCTATGATGGCATGACTGACTGTGCAGGGGAAAAAGTGGATGTTGTTTACCTTGACTTTGGCAAGTCTTTTGACGCTGTCTCCCTCATAGTGAATCTCAGGAAGAGTGGGTTAAATTAGTGGACAGGGAGGTGAATTGAGGCCTGGCTAAGTGGCAGAGCTCAGAGGGTTGTGATCAGCAGTGCAGAATCTAGCTGGAGGCATGTAGCTGTGATGAGTCAGCCCAACCTGACTTTTCAGGGGTAGCTCTACGCAGGTGTTAATCACCAGTGACATTATCTGCTCCTGGTGGTTGCTTCCCTGATCTCTTCCCCCATTAAGGGAATCACCATCAAAACAGTCCCTATGGCTGCATTCTGAGGGAGATAAGGGCTAATTGAGCACACACCAGCCAAAATTCAGCTGAAATGAAAGAATGACTATAAGTCAATCATCTTATCCCATAAACAAGGGGAGAGCCCAAGGGTCCCCTGAGCTCTCCTAGCATGACAGGAGGATCTCCAGGATCTCCCTTTGAGCAGGGGCACCTCTCAAGGACATTCCTCAGGGTTAAGAGATCCTTGTCGCAACACAACCGTGGTAAGCAACTATACTGCATTCTCTGCATTTGTAAGCTTTATGGACATAACTGTGCACAAAATACTTTGTCATAAACCATTGATGAGGTCTTGGACTAGGATTGGATCCAGCTGCACCCAGACTCCTATCAAAACTCCTATCAAAAGGAGTTTGGAAAGCAAGGGGGTACAATCTGAACCCTGTTGCTCAACAGGAGGGTCTCCATGGTAATTCAGTGTATATCTAGTGCCCCAGGCAGTAAATGATAAGTGACCTTGCCATAGAATCTCATTAAACCACTGTCCATATCCATAAAACCTATTTCTATTCCTTTCACAGGACTGAAGTGCATTGTGTCACTCACCCCCTATCACCACTCATTCCATGACAGTAGCGAGCATTATTCCATGGGGATCAGTACTCGGATGAGACAATTTCTAATGCTGGCTTCAGTCTGTCTTTGTTTTTCAGAGGGAGACCATTGATAATTAGTTTTGTTTCCTTCAATGACTATTTCCCAGGAAGAGGAGGAGCGGAAGAGGAGGAGCAGGAGGGAGCAAAAGGAGAAATCAAGTCATGCCTCCAGCTGTGCCTCTCTTCCAAGCATGGCCAGGCTCCTGGGGTAGAACTTATGGCAACCTGGCAGCACTGTGTCCACAAGAAGCTCTTCTACAAAGAGCAACAGAACTGCGGGCATTTCCTACAGGTGCCAAATTGAGACAAGCTGAATGAACAAGACAAGTGAGACAGAAAGAAATTAAAAGATGTTCAGAGGTGGGAGGATGTCTGAGAGCTCCATGGTGGAGAAATCTTCATATCCCCCAACACAGTAAGTCTCTCCCTTGCCAGGCAATGACCACAAAGCACCGAGGAGCCCTCTAAAGCTACCACATTCCATGGCCAGTAGGATCTCTCAGGATCACTCTCCCCATTTCCCGGGTGAGGAGGAGGAGGTTTTCAGAGCAGGGATTCCTTGCCATACTGTCAGAGTGTCCCTACCACCCCAGGGTGCTGTGTGCCTGGGGCAGTGACTCTGCTGCCTGCAAGGGTCAATGCTCAGCCTGCCTGGGGACTGCAGGGAGAAGCTCTGGGTGGAAGGAGAGAACCCCTGCAGGGCAGGTCTCCATTTGAGAAGGACCTCATACTCCTCAGTGCCCTCTGTCTCTCCTTCTCTCTTCTGCTTTCAGCAGAAATATCATGGTATTGCTCTGTGTTTCCCACTTGTCCATGCTGTTTCTGTTCTTGCCCTGGGACTATCTGGCCAGAGTGGGCTTCAGATGCAGTTTGACCGACCCTGTGGATCCTCAGATCATCTGAGGAAGGGTGCAGAGTTTGCTGATGTTCACTTTGGTACTAGATTCCTCTGTGCTCAGTGGTGTGTCATTTCTTTCTGGGGTAACATGAGTGCAAAGGTCCATTACCTCACAGGTGCAAGCAGAGGGCAGCTGTGAACAAGGTGGATGGAAGAGGAGCTCTCCTCACTCTGCATTAACACCATGGTGACTCCTTTTGCTCTTAAGAATCACAGTGGCTCACTGTGAGTGTGGGAGCAATCCAGATGATTTCTATGTCCTCATGGCAAACTCAGCACAAAATGGAGCCCAGCCAGGGAGCTCAGTGAGAGGTGTTCTGAGATGGAGAGAGATAAAGAGTTTACTGCAGGGAAGGCAGTTATGAGAAAGATCTGCTCATGGAAGTCTCTACTAACTTCTTCTACATCTCTTCTTCCTTTGACAGTCCCCTAGTCCCCCAGTGCTGAAAATGTCCTACATCAGCTCCTTCAATGACATTCCCTTCCTGACATTCATGGACACACGGAAGCTGCAGCTCTTGCACTTTCCAGTGTTTCTGTGCCCTGTTTCTGTGACCTGTTTGCCCTCCCGGGCAATGGCCTCATCATCTCAGCCATAGTCTACGACCACCACCTCCACACCCCCATGTACTTCTTCCTTCTCAACCTCTCTGTTCTGAATATTGGCTTCATTTCTGTCACTGTTGCCAAATCCATGGCCAATTCTCTGTGGGACACCAGAACCATTTCCTACTTGGGATGTGCTGCCCAGGTCTTTTTCCTCTTTTTCCTGCTTTCAGCAGAGTGGTCTCTTCTCACGGTCGTGGCCTATGACTGCTTTGTGGCCATCTGCAGATCCCTGCACTATGGGACCCTCATGAGCAGCAGAGCTTGTGTGAAAATGGCAGCAGCTGCCTGGACCAGTGGTTTCCTCAATGTTCTCCTGCACACTGCCAACACATTTTCAATACCACTCTGCCAAGGCAATGTTGTGGAGCAGTTCTTCTGTGAAGTTGCCCAGCTCCTCAAGCTCTCCTGCTCCGATTCCTACCTCAGGGAAGTTGCTATTATGGTATTTAGTCTCTTTGTTTAGCATTTGGATGCTTTGTTTTTGGTTTGCTGTCCTACATGCAGATCTTTACTGCTGTGCTGAGGATCTCCTCTGAGCAGGGTCGACACAAAGCCTTTTCCATGGGCCTCCCTCACCTGGCTGTAATCTCCCTTTCTGTCAGCACCACCATGATTGCCTACCTCAAGCCCCATTCCATCTTCTCCCCATCCCTGGATCTGGGGGTGGCTGTTCTCTACACGGTGGTGCCTCCAGCAGTGAACCCCCTCATCTGCAGCTTGAGGAACAAGGAGCTCAAGAATGCACTGAGAAAATTGCCTCAGCATGTTCAGCGTCAACACCAGTAAGTGTCCCATGTGCATCTCCTCCGCATTCCCAGAGTAACTGGCATCAAGGCTGTCGTGCATTCCTTACTGACTTTTCCCTGTTATTTTCTTATTAAAGGAAAAATTGTTTTGGTTCATGCAACTTGTCCTCCGGAATCCTTGGAATCTGACCCAGGGACCTTGTTGGTACATAAAGGCAGACTTTTCCATTAGCAAAGATGTGGGAACCTCTAGATGTGGAGACCTGCTAGTCTCAGCTCACTCAGATGTCCTCAGCACA
This sequence comes from Tinamus guttatus, assembly GCF_059628265.1. Taxonomy (NCBI): domain Eukaryota; kingdom Metazoa; phylum Chordata; class Aves; order Tinamiformes; family Tinamidae; genus Tinamus; species Tinamus guttatus. The sequence goes on along the minus strand of NW_028289513.1, from coordinate 9,668 downwards.
ATGCAGAGAGTTTCCCTTTGCTGTATCTCTTCCCACAATGGCACCAAGGGCTCTGGCAAGTCAAGATGGGCTGAGAGCATGGGTCTCATGTCAATCAGGAGAGCACAGCTCTCCTGGCCAGAGTCAGGGTGTGATCTCACCCTCATTCCTTGAGGGTGCCTGCCTGCTGTCCCCGTGGGATGGTCTTTTCCCTCTTCAGTGCTCACAGTGGAGTGGGAGTGGAGAGGACGAGAGCCTGGATGCAACCTGTGGGGACAGACCCTCTGCTCTTCAGGACTACGCCCTCATTGCTACAGCAGGCATTTCCGGGCTGCAGCCTTTGCATGGGGCCTGCACTTTTCTTGGAGACACTTCCACTTCCAGCAGCAGGACTTTCTATTTTCAGGGATGTTCTCCTCATTCCCACACTCTCCTGTTGTGCTCTGGCATGTGTATACAGCGCAAGAGCTAATCCCAACTTGGTGGTGTTAGGATTACGTTTTCATTGCATTTCTGTGAGTACTGTCGGGAGAAGGTAATGGGCACCTTTAAAACACAAGGGGAGCTTCTCAGACACATACCTGAAATCTTCTTGAAAAGATGGAGTTGAAAATATACCCAAATCAATACAAGGGCCTGGTGTTTTCCCTATGAACTTAGTGGACTCCAGAGGGCAAGCTCATAGTCCCTGTGTGATCTGCTACTGACCACAGGCTGGATCCAGGTGATGAGCTTGGGGCAGGCTGCCCTTAGGGCAGCAGGAGCTGCTGGACTGACTGCAGGGCCAGGGCTCTCATGCTGTCTTTGGGAGCATGGTGGGCATGGAGAGACGTACAGGACAACGGGGATGGCCATTTCCCACAGCACTGCTGGGGTGAGGGGCTGCTCTGGGAGGATGGACCTGGCACAGCTTCCTCAATGTGTGCCTGCAACACAGGAAACAACCTGGACTCTTCTCTTCCACACCCTCCATGTCCTGCTCCCTTTTCCAGAACACCTGCATTTTTCTGGCAAACAGTCTGGTGTGTGCTCACACACTCCTGTCCACACACGCAAGAGCTGACTGGCAGCATTTTTCTTCTTCCATGACTGTGTGCACCTGTGCCGGGTTGAGATATTTGGTGGGAACCACTCAGGGAGAGGTAACAGGTGGAAAAGACTGGTTAAAAGGATTGAGAGGTGGCCAGGAGAGGTACATGCTCCTGATTTAAGTGTTCCTAGTGCCATACAGACCTAGAGAAATGTGCATATTTATGAGCAGTGAGCATGAATGTTCCCTTCCTGCGCATTACTTTGGCCATTGACAAACCTTGTCAACCTTAGAAAGACAAGGCAATTCCTAAGCACTGAAAACCAAAAGATTCTCTGTGACTCTATGTTCCTGCTTCAAAAGAGTCTCTGGGCCAGATTCAAGAAGGACTACTGAGCTCAATTGGCATAAACCAGGATGTTTTTATCTTTTAACATTAATATAAGAGAGAAAATGAAGAAACAAAATAAACAACACATAGATTTAATGCCCTATGTTAGGAATGCTGAGTGGATGAAAACACGAAAATGTTTTTTTGAGTGCTGATACTGTACCCTTTGAACGAATTTCCTCAGAGCATCCTTGAACTGGCTGCTTCCCTATAGATGAGGGGGTTCGCTGCTGGAGGCACCACTGAATACAGAACAGCCACCACCAGTTTCAGACCTGGGGAGGAGAGGAAGGAGGGCTGCAGGTAGGCAACCATGCCAGTGATGACAAGCAAGGAGACCTTGACCAGGTGAGGGAGGCCCATGGAAAAGGCTTTGTGCTATCCCTGCTCTGAGGGGATCTTCAGCACAGTTGTAAAGATCTGCACCCAGGACAGCATAATTAAAGCTGGGAGGCTTTTTTGGCTTCATCAAGAGGACTGCCTTTGGGTGAGAGCCCAGCAGAGCCACCTGAGGTGGTTGGGATTTGGAGCCCAGGTTGTCAGAGGAGAGGCCAAAGGTGCTGTGTCTGTGCAGCCAGGTGAAGGCACAGGGGCATCTTGCTGTTGCCTGCAGCTGCAGCTGCAGCTGTCTAAAGAGAAGATGGGGCAAGGATAGAGCCAGAGCCTTCCCAGAGGTGCCCGGGGACAGGACAAAGGGCAGCGACACAAGTTGCAGCAGGGAAAGTTCCCATCAGAGCGTGCAAAATGCATTTGTAGCCCAAGGCTGGTCCAACACTGGAGCAACATCCCAGAGACATGGAGAATCTATCCCCAGAGAGAGTCAGAGAGAAGTTCATGGCCAGCGCAGCCCCAGACCTGCTCTCTGCCCCTCAACACAGAGTTCACAGGGTCTGGGTGGGCCTTGGAGCACCTGGGTCCATGTGCTTTGCCTGAGGGAAAATGCCCATGGCCAGAAATAAACGTCCATTTATGAGAGGCTCTCCTGCCTGGCTGCCTTCACCGAGGTCTCCTTCCCCACCAGCCTCATACTCTCCATGCGGGTTCCATCCCTGCTGCCTGCATCTCCCTCTACCCCACTGCTCACCTCAATCCTGGCATCCTGTGTGCCCGGGAGTCCATCTGTGGACTGGAAGCACGCGTTCTCCTGCTGCCCCTTCTCCATCTCCAGCACCATCTCCTGAGGACCTTTTACTCTGGCACCAAAGGGAATTGCTTCCTCCTGGTCGAGCCACTATCCTCAGAGTGAGGACCCCCAGGGCTCTGGAGACACAGTCACCATGGGGACCTCCCTGTCACAATGGAAATGAAAAGCATCATGATTGGGGAAGAAGCCAAGCTTTGCACAGCCAGTGCCTTCCTTCAAAGGCCACTTTCACAGTATTGTTTCTGAGAGTGCAGGTAAGGGGGTTTACGAATGGGATGGAGCCCTTGAGGTAGAGGGGGAGCCTGGAGGAAAAGAGGGAGAGGCAGGTGAGTGTCAGAGCAATGGCGCACTGATTGTGAGGTCACCTCTAGGGTGCATCCTGATTGGCCAGCAGGCAGGCAGGCAGGCGGGTACCATGATGTCATCAGGGGCAGGAGAAAAGCCCAGCAGAGAGAAGAGCTCCTGGAGAGGCAGAGGCAGGTCAAGGTGGCCTGGCTGGGAGATGGTTGCTGAGGTCCCCTCTGTTGCAGCAGTCTGATTGGGCAGCAGGCAGGCAGGCACTGTGAGGTCATGAAGCGGGTCAGAAAAGCTTCCCCATGGAGAGGAGAGCTCAGGGGGAGGTGAGAGGTGGGCTACAGCGCCATGTTGGGGATGTTGATTGTGAGGTGAGTTCCTTCTATCAGCCAGATGGGCCTTGGCAGCTGGGAGCATTTTGAGGTGATCAAGAGCACCAGGAAGGTCCCTTTGTCTCCAGCTGAAAGGATTGGTCAGGGGGATGAGAGGAGGAAAGGCAGGTAAAGAAGGATGACACTGAGATGATGGGGTCACCTCTTTTGCACTGTGTCAAGATCTTTGGAAATGAAGTTATAGCTGACATCCAAAGATAATACATAGAGCGGATATGTATTCTGTGTCAGCAGAAATGCATTTTGCGTGCTCTGGCATGGTTACAGAGGAGTATGGGCCAGCTAGATGGTCAGGGTTCACTGAAACAACCTGTGACAGAGACTGCCATCAGCTGCAGAGCAACCAATAACCCTAAGTAAAAAATCCAAATAAAAAGTTCTCAATAAAGTCAAAATTTTAAAATGACAATCTGTCCATAAATGACTGTGAAGCATATGGAACATTTTGATCCATCCCCTTCTGGTATAAACCCAGGCACTTCTGCTGTTTCCCTCTGCTCTTGCTGTGGGCTCTGCATTTTAGTTTCAGAGCAGGCGCATTGTTTACCCCAGCGAAGAACAGACATTTGGGTGCAGGTGTGAAGTTCTGGTTTTGCGCCTGGTAAACATCTCTTGGGGATCCCAAAGACATCAAACTGATGATGGAGCAGAGGTCCGTCTTTATTTTGCCCATGTGTGGGCCATGCCCATGTTTGTGAGTGTGAACAGAGCCTAGCCAAGGGAACAGTCCCAGCACAACCCAGGACCTCCTTTCCTGCAGGCTCTGGGCATGGTTTGGAAGGGCAGCTTTGGGGTGGATGGGGTCAGCAAAGCCCTGCAACCGCAGGCTCCATCCTGCCTGTGTGACTGCGATCTCCTCCTGCCTGGACCATCCTCTGACAAGGGAGTCATGTTGGCCTCTCCCCTGCTGCTGGCTTCTGATTCACCATGGGGCAGTGGAGAAGAGCACAGTGCCTGTCCTGCGCCCCCATCTGCCAGCTCTGCCCTGCTTCTGCAACCCCACAAGCTGCTTTGCTCCTCTGGCCATCTCTTGCTGCTGCTCGATCCTCCTTTGCCAGCAGGGTTTCAAGCACAACTCGGACATCCTGCTCTTTGTGCAGTATCAGCCTCTCTCCAGCCAACAGGTCAAGGATCAACCACAGAGTGGATGGAGAGCACTGTCTTCTATGCCAATGTGTTTGGGACACATGAAGGACTGACCCTGCCACTGGGGTATCTGCCATAGGTGCCTGCACATCAGGTGGATGTCTCAATCGCTCCTATGTCCCCACAGTCACTGGAGTGGAGATTCAGCAGAGCTGCCCCCTGGCTCTGCACCTTCCTCCCCATTCAGGAATGAGATGCATGGACACAACCACCCGGCACAGACACGTGCTGTTCTTTCTCCTCCGTCTCAGGGATGAGGAGGGGACAGCTTGGCTCACACCCACAGATGATACATATTTTAAGGGCATAGCATGGCACCACCTGGACAGACATGTGGGATATGCAGGACAGACACACAAGGCACACCATGGTTGATACCGAGCATTTATTACCTTCATGTCCAAGTGGCAGTGCTCCAGCAATTTCTGCATTGAGGCCCCAGCAGAGTGGAACAATCCTGGCCCCGCTGAGCGTCGGTACGTGGCAGGGAGCGCTGGGGGCACAGGACGAGGATTCTAAGCACTGCAGACCTGCACCGGGAACACCTGGGCTCATGGCCAGTCTTGACGCACAGCCTGGGTGCAGCGCCGCCCTTGCGCACTCAGCACAGCCTGGGGGCCAAAGCGCTGCTGGAAACTTCCTCCTCCTCCTTCTCCCCCCACCTTGCCCCTCCCCCTCCTCTTCCTCCTCCCCCTTCTCCTTCCCCTCACCCCCCTCCTCCTTCCCCTCCTCCCCCTTCTCCTCCTCCCCTTTCCCCCTCCTCCTCCTCCCTCATTCCCCCCCCCCGCTTCCCCTCCTCCTCCTCCCACTCCTCCCCCTCCTCCTCCCCTCTCCCCCCTCCTCCTCCTCCCTCACTCCTCCCACTTCTCCCCCCTCCTCCTCGCCCCCCACTCCCCCCTCTTCCCCCCTCCTCCTCCTCCCCCGCTCCTCCCGCTCCCCCCTCCGCCTCTCCCTCACCCCTCCCCCCCCATTCTTCCTCCTCCCCTTCTTCCTCCTCCCCTTCCCCCTCTCCCCAGCATCTGTTCTTTTTCAGTGCAGGAAGATCACTTCTCACCCAATGGCCGCATGAAGCCTCAGGAAGGGATCTTTCACACTCACTGCCCATAGAAGTGAGTTTGCTTTCCCCATATGGATTATCTCAGGCAGTAGCATATACCTCTTCCACCCACTTCTCAGCTCTATTCTCATCTTTCTCCACTCGGGGCATGGCTGTAGGACTGCCCTTCTTCCTGTCCTTTCTTGCCTTCAGCGAGCAAGTCCCATAGATGGCTGGGAACAGGCTGAAAATAGACATTATGGAGAGGCTGTGAGCACAGGGGGACTTTGATCTCTGTCCTGTCCTCACAAGGTTCTGCAGCTGAAGGCAGTTCTGTTGGCTGTAGCCATGAATGATGTGGCCTCAATTGACTGTGTTCACATGAGGAGAGAGCAAGATCACCCCCATCCGAAATGCTCAGAGCTGCAAGATGTGCCCACAGGAATGCTCTGTATGCCCAGGCATCAGCTGTCTCTTGATGGAGAGGGACAGAACCTCTAAGGGACACAGACATCCCATCCTGGCAAATGTACTGAACACTGTCTGGCAGTCCCAGCTACTGCATGCGATCAAAAACTCTCAGAGCTGCTTTGAACATGTTGCACAAAGGAAGCATCTCACCCAAGGAAGCACACGGCTACAGGGTCACCCTCATCCATTCCTCCAAGTGTCTCACCTGCCATGAGTTCCTTCTCATTCAAGTTTCTTGCCCTGTTCTTTGGCATAATAGTATTAGCAATTTTGCGTGCTGGGTCACTTTTCCTTGAGAAGAGGCGGTTGGTAGGAAAATTTCTCATATGCAGAAGAAAACTCTTCAGGACAGCATGAAGAGTTCTTGCTCAGACAGCATGCGGGCTCTTTCTCATAAGCATTGCCATCATCACGGCCCTGCCAGAGGCTTCCTGTGCGCAGCACAGCCAGCAGAGGGGCTGAGGCAGCAGCTGCTGAGGCCTTGGTCACTCCTGTGCTCTCTGCAACTCTGCCCTTGTGCCCTGGCTCAGGGGAGCACCCGGTCGCCTTGGTCAAGCCCCCAGCTCGCTGCTCCCCAAAACCAGCACAGAGTAGCAGCAAGAAGCCGGGCCCAGCCCCAGCTCTCCCTGTGCTGCCTTGCAACAGGGTTATACCGGGCAGGGCTAGAGCTCTGCCACTCCACTGGTTCAGGCCTGCTGCAGATATCCAAGCCGTCAGTGCCCTGCGCCTGGAAGAGAGCAGGAGGCATTGGCGGGGATGGTCACAGCGGCAGCACTGGCTCTTCTTTGGGGCCTCGTGTCCCAGGTGTGCGCAGGGCAGGCGGTGCACAAAGCCAGGGGACAGGCGCAGTCAGACGCCCCTGAGGGCTTGGCTGCTCCTGGCCCTCGGGGTGCTCTGTCCCAGCACCCAGGCCTGTGCCAGCTCCCTGGTACCTCTGCCAGGAACCCTGGGGCTGCTCTCGCAAAGTCAAGCCCCGGCCGTCCCCGTGCAGCCTCTGCCTGCACGGCTGGAGCTGCTGCTGGAGCTGAGCCGCTCCATGGGCTTGGGCCAGGCCCCTGCGGCCATCCTGCTGCTGCCCAGAGCCTGCAAGAGAGAAGGAGGCATTTGTAGGGCAGGTCCCCATGGAAGCGAGCTCCGGCCCCATGACCTCTCTCGCTGCCGAGGCCGGGGCAGGCCTTGCCCAGCGTAGGCAGTGCTGTCTGTCTGCAGTAGCCCATGCGGCCTCTCTCCCACCAGCTGTCCCCCTTCCTGCACGCCACAAGTCTGTGGCTCCAGCAGCCATGGGAAGGGTTACCTGGCTGCTGCTGCCATGGCTCTTCCATTCCACGGGCTCCTCTCGGGGACTGCAGTCGGCCAAGTTGGTGGCGGTACCCAGAGCCTGGAGAGAACAGGAGGCATTGGTGAGGATGGTTACAGCACTGGCTCTGTCTTCGGGGCCTCGTGTTCTCTCCCAGTGTGGGGCAGGTGGTGCACAGCCCTGGCAAGGCTATTGCTTGCCCAGCCTTGGCCCCCCTCCCAGCAGCAGTCTCTTTTTCTGCTCGGCACAAGACTGTGCTCGCTGCAGCCTTGGAAAAGGGTCCCCCTCTAGGGGTCCCCCTCGAGATGCTCCAGTTCTGGAGTCACTGTGGGACAGTGCCCTGGGAAACATCTGTCCCAACAGCTGCCCCTCTCAGATGTTCAACTCCTCTGAACATCTCAGAGAAGCTGTCCAGGCAGCTGGCATTCCTTTTACCCACAACTGTCCATGTCCTTCAACAGGTCATGGCAGGCTAAGAAAATTTTAAAAGATAACTGTGTTCACATGAACAGAGAGTGAGATCACCCCCAGCTGAAATGTCCAGAGCTGCAAGATGTGCTCAAAGGAATGCTCTGTATGCCTGGGTACAAGCTCTCTCTTGATGCAGCAAGGAGAAGAGCAGGATTCATTACAGATGGAGCCTCTAAGGGACACAGATACCCCATCCTGGCAAATGTAAACACAATCTACAATCACAGTCCCAGCTACTGCATGCAATCAAAAACTCTCAGAGCTGCTTTGAACCTGTTGTGCAGAGAAAGCATCTCACCCACACTCCTCCAAGTGTCTCACTTGCCATGAGTTCCTTCCCATTCAGGTATCCTGCCCTGTTCTTTTGACATATTAGTATTAGCAATTTTGGGTGCTGAGTCGCTCTTTCTGAAGTGGAGGCAGTTGATAGGGAGATTTCCGGTAGGCAGAAGAAAACTCTTCAGGACAGCATTGCAGAGGTCTCTTGAAAAGGAAGGCTATGCCGTTCTTCTCAGTTTGAGGTCAAACTGTGAGGCATCAGGCTGATTCCTTTGAAGCCTTTTTTTCTGGCTGGGCTTTGGCCATTACAGACACTGTCCACATCTGTCTTGTCCTTTGTACTTTCTAGCATCATTTCTTGGGGGTAGTGCTTTTCTCACTCTCTGTCCTATTCTGAAAAAAAGAGACTTGCTGGGATGTACGGGTGGCCTAACAGAGTCTCTCTGAGGGCCATAATTTCAGGCAAGGGAGCAGATCCTTGGATCTGCCTACTGATCTCACATGCCTAGAGTTCCTCTGTTGACACAATCAAAACCAATGAGTTGTTTTGGGGATGTTTATGAGGCATGTTTAGGAGCTCAGGGCATGGAAATGGGGGAAAGCTGAACTTGGAGGTATCGATACAGGTGGAAGTGTTGTGCTCCACTCAGCTCTTGTTCCCTCAGGATTCACTTGAGATTTGCCCTATTGGGTGAGCCATGTCACCTCTAGTGCCTCATGCGACCTGAGCCATCACACTGTTACTTGGGCTCCAATGGCCTATGCAGGAGCATAGAAGGAGAAGGCACAAAGCCTTGCCAGGAACCATTTGTTCCATTACCTTTCTGGCCAGTGCTGGCCTCTCCTCTCCTCCTCCCACCTAGGCTTTACAGGTGCCCCAGGTGGTTTTCCAGGTCTACTCTCCAGCTTGTAACTGGAAAGAGGCAAAGGCATCTCTCTAAAGGTGGGGGGCACCACATTTCCTTTGTACCTTGTGTGAATAATGAGGACAGAAGGGAATTTGGGAGGTTCTGGGAAGTCCCTTTTTCAAAGTGCAATGGGCAGAATCAGCCAAATGCTGGAGGAGTGTCTCAGCAAGGTGAGAGACATCAGGAAGCACGCCAGTGCCTGGAGGGGCACGACCTTTCTACTCTGGCTCTTCCCTGTACTTCCTGCGAAAATGCCCAACCAATTTCAACCCAAATCCCCTGTGTGCTGTTGGGATGATCGCCCATCTCCTGGACATGCTCATGTTCAGGCAGAATTCTTTAGTCCCCTTTCCTTCAGCTTTCCAGCATCCTTTCTAATTCCTGTCTGACCCTTCAGATCACTTGCCGGCCTTCCTCAAATCATCTCTGTGCACATGTGAAAAAAACATGCATCTCCCAGACACGTAATGGAACAAAACACTGAGCACCATGGGAGACAGGACAAAGCTCTCCAAACCCCCACCAGGCACAGGCTTCACCATGGCCTACATAAGTCTCCCCATAAAAAGAGATGACAGACAGCACTGGAGAAACGAAGAACTTGCCGCAAGAAGGGCCACTAGCAACTGCTCCTCCCATTGAGCCTTTTCAGAAAGTCTCTGTAAAATCTCATTTTTTTATTTACCCCTTGAATTTCAGGCATGGCACTGTTCTTCAAAACAAAGGCAATGCCCTTCCCACTTCCCGGGCTCAACGGCAGGACAAGCAGAGGAGGAAGGGGGCTAGTTGCCTTGATTCCCGTGACACTTCACAGTGACTAGGGCCAAGTT